>NC_091454.1:58244067-58544067 GCF_027789765.1 Dendropsophus ebraccatus | reverse complement strand
CACTGGTGACGGGCACTTACATAGAACATGTGCCGGAAAAATAATAAAATACCATTTTTTTCATTTTCACGTCCCAAATGTGGCCGTCACCAGGGGGCCATATCCCCGCTGCCCCCCTTGTTAGATTCCTTATAGGGTGTAGTTTCCAGAATGGGGTCACATGTGGGGGGTTTCTTCTGTCCTGGCAGCACAGAGGCTTTGTAATTGCATCATGGCAAGTCTCTAATAGGTATGGCGGCCATACCTATTTAGCTGGGGAAAAGGGACAATTCTAACTTATTTGGGGGTATTAGGCCAATTATTAGTTTATAAGGTTGAAAATGACAGGTGTCCATCAAATTCAACCTGTGTTGATCGAGAGGAAGACAAAAAAACCCTCGTGAGGCAGACAGTAGCCTCATCACAGGGAAAAAATTCCTTCCCGACTCCATAATGGCGTTCAGAATAATCCCTGGATCAATGTGACCCCTGAAATAGGAATAAGGGACAGAATTTAGAAAATGTAGAACTCCAATGACGTGTGGTACGCCTTGAAGCGATCCAGTATTTAGAGGCCGGGGTGATCAGGACAGGCGTCACACTGGAAAATGGCGTCCTTCCTGATCCCCCTTTTACGCCACACTCTGCACTTCTTCTGGGGCCTCCCGTTCTCCAGTGTGGGGGACGTCACCTGGAGAATGTTGCCCTGGTGCGATACGGGGTCCTTCATATCCAGAAGCGCTGGGTCCGCTCTATGGCTGCTAAATATTAGGGCGCTATTACTACTTCTGATATTTTCGGATCGTGCCGCAAGCTACAGTAGCTCGGGCAGCGAGGGACCAGAAGAGGGGGTGCTGGTATAAAAGTTATCCCCGTACAGGTGGTAACCTTTATCCAGCAGTGGGAAGATCAGTTCCCGGACGATCTTCCCACTTGTTTCGAGGATGGGGGGAGGGGGCATCTGGGGCTGGATTCGGGTGTCCCTTCCTTCATACACTCTAAGGGTACGTGCACACTGAGGAATCGCGACAGATAACCCTTCGTGCATTCCACAGCTGGCACCCACCGGCGGAGTGATGCAGGCGCACGTCTCCATCCGTGTCATAGACTCCATTCTATGCAAGGGCGGATTCCGCTCTCCGTCCAACGTTTTCATTCTTTGGATGGACGATGGAATCCGCCCATGCATAGATTGGAGTCTGACACAGGTGTAGACACGCGCCCACATTAGTCCGCCGGCGGGTGCCAGCTGCAGAATGCACGAAGGGTTATCCTTCGCCATTCCGCAGTGTGCACGTACCCTAAATCTGTAAGTGTACCCTGAGGTACTCTCAGAGTTTGTAGAATTTCATACAGTCATCTCTAATTGGGATGGTACTGGCGGAAAAGACGTGTCTGGGGGGCAGCGTACGCTACGCTACCCCCAGACACATCACTGGATGATGAGGATGAGTGGAGGAAAGAAGGATCCCCCCATTCATCCTCACAGGCTGTTTCAGTGTCGGAGGCAATAATAACGTATGCGTCCGACGCCGAAAACACCCTGGGGGCCATCTTTATATGGGGTATGTAGTGGTGTAGTGTCAAACTTTATTCAGTGTGGTGTAATGTAGTGTTTTTTACGTGTTTTTTTACAGTAAGTATAAAAAAAAAACCTACGCCAACAAAGGAGTTGCTGATAAATGCCGCACTTATGTGCGCCACTAATCAGCAGACCGTGGCAGTAGAATATAGAAAAAAAAAACCTACGCCAAAAAGGAGGAGTTGCTGATTTTTTTTTCTATTTTCTGCCCCCTATCGCCGCTGAGTGTTGATTAGCATCGTACGAAAGTGCGCTGCTGATCAACACTCAGCGGCGATAGGGTGCGGAAAATAGAAAAAAAATAATTTGGAAAAAAACACCCCTTTTTCTACATTCTGAACATCCCTGTAGCTGCTAAGTGTATTACACATATCAGCTGCTAGAGGGCAGCAGAGCGCAAAATCCGGAAAAAGACTAGGCTAAAGCCGAAAAAAGCCGATGGGGACCGCCGGAAATAGCCGAAGACCCGACGGAAAGACGGAGGACGCCGCGAACCCGGAAGACGCCGATCAGGACCCCGGGACAGGTGAGTAATATACAAATACCTGCTCTGGACCCCTCAGCTACCTAGCTGAGGGGTCCAGAGCAGGTATTTACTATTTTTGTGGACTGTGATCGCCGTGCCACCGGCCCAATCGCCGTGAACGTTCCCGTTGATCGGCCCGGTGGCACCATGACCACCATTACTTTTTACAGTAATGGCGGTCGGTGCCGTCCTCTGACAGCACCGACCGCCATTTTTTCCGGGTCATGGGGTCACCGATGACCCGGAAAGGTTCCGATCGCCGCTATTGGCTGATCTGAATTGATCAGCCAATAGCGGCGATCGTAAGCACGGGGGGTGTTAACCACCCCCCGTGCCAAGAAGCTAAGATGGCCTGCTATGATTTATAGCAGGCCATCTTCCCCGATCGCTGTGTGCGAACACACAGCGATCGGGGAAATATCGGGCGTAAATTTACGCCCTGATGCGTTAAGTACCAGGGCGCGAGGGCGTAAATTTACGCCCGATGTCGTTAAGTGGTTAATGGAGCACTGTTTTTGAGGGGGGACACATTCTTGTGACCACTGGGACCCCCACCAATCAGCTTGATATACCCTATCGTGTGGATTTAGGGGGAGGAAGCTACCTAGGCCACAGACTAATTTCCATATGGACATGACAATATTGCCCCCTATAGAAGTCTGTGACAAAACACAAAACACACAGCCTGCTACGATTTCCCAAAAAAAGTCCTATGGGTATTGCGTTTTGCTTTTTCACATTGACTATCAGCTAAAATCTGGTCGCAGCATTTTTACCCCCCCCCCCCCCCCCAGAAAAATGCCATATGACCTATTTCTGAAAAACACCAGTCCAGCCATATAGTACATGAGAACATCCCCACATTCACGTGGCCACTGGGAGCTCTACCAATCAGCTTGATATTACCTATCCTGTGGATTTGGGGGGCATGGGGAGCTACCTAGGCCACACTTGGATGTATGTGTGTGGGGAGCAATACTTTGCCTTGCCCCTGATGCTGCCCACACACACAAGAGCCACTAGGTTGTGTATATATGATGTATATTTATGGTGGTGTCCATGTTGCTATAATATGCTATGATTGGTGTGACCCTGTCACCTATAAGAAGAACTTGCAGATGTAAGAATAAACCTTTTAAATGTTTTCACTTTAATCCAGGGATATACACATCCATGCAGGAGTTCTTCTATCCCCTGCTCCATAGATCTGTGTAGCAGGCAGATGTCCAGCTTTATGACTCTGCAATATGTGATAAATCCCCGACCCCCAAGCATAATTAGTTAAACCAAAGAATGCAAAATAAAGACACAACACATTGTAATCGGGTGTCAAAAGGGTCCCAATTTTATTTATAATTACATGACACTGAAAATGGCAGGCCCCTAACTCACAAAGAGTCACTCTCCAGCACTCAGGTGAGGAAAAAACCCCTGTGGGAGAAACCTCGAGGGAGCCATGGCTGGAGAGTTGCCCCTCCCCTAGGCTTAGAGGGTAATACCACACTATAAATTGGATGTGAGCGAAATCTGGCTGCGAAAATCTGTCACCTTATTGATGGCTAGGCGTATCTCTTCTCCCTCACAGATCCAGGTCCACTTCTCAAGAAGTTGGAGACTTGATGAAGGAGTAGTCTAAAGCAGACCCCCCCCCCCCTTTTCCCCTGCTAGAACCTCCAAATTACATCAAGGGTAGGGGGCAGTAAAATGGTCAAGCTCAAGGTCCTCTGGCGCATCCAAGATGGCACTGATCAGGGCGCGGTGCATTGCTTTATAGAACCACCTTTATAACATAAGCGCTTGTCATTACAGTGCACGGTTGCCATGGTTACTGCAGGTAAACACATCTTAAGCATTAACCCATTGACTGCTTTATAAACAGCTTATGGTTTGATGTGGCTCATAGCAACAAATCAAAGTTCAGCTTTCATTTTTCATATTACTCTGGTAAAATAAAAGCTGAACATTGATTATACAGTCTAACTTGCCTATAGCAACCAATCAAAACTCTGCTTTCATTTTATAAGAGCTTGTTAAGAAATGAAAGGTGAGCTGTGATTGGTTGCTATGGGCAAATCAATTTCTGGCAGATTGGTAAAGCTGCTGCTGATCATCACAGAAAACACATGACATTAAAGTGCTATGAAAAACTTTTTCTCAGTAATTGAAGCACATTACAAAGTTATATAACTCTGCTTCAATCACCTATCTGCCCCCCTTCCCTGTCTTTTCCCCCCTCCACCCCCCAGCAGGAAGTGCACTAAACTCAGATACCTAATTACTGTTGTCACCAAGCTCTTCTCTCGGCTTCTTCTAGTGATGATGAGTCATCAGCAGGAGGGCTGCTCTAGCTCCTGTTACACCAGCCTCCCCCTCCCCTGCCTTGTCAGGTGACTCAGCTTGCTCAGCTCCGATTGGCTGAAGAACTGCAAGCCATCTGAGTCATGTCACTTGCTTCTCTTCTCTGACTGACTCTCAGCACATGGGCAGCCTCCCGCCTCCCCTCATACTCTCTCCTGCTGCCGAGTGAGTGAAGGAGTCATGTCACTAGGGAAGATAAGCAAGTGACATAGACTCGGATGGCTTTGCAGTTGTTCAGCCGATCGGAGCTGAGCAAGCCGAGTCACCTGACAAGGCAGGGGAGGGGGGGGGGGCTGGTGTAACAGGTGCTAGAGCAGCCCTCCTGCTGATGACTCATCCTCACAAGAAGGAGCTGAGAGAAGAGCTTGGTGACGACAGTAATTAGGTCTGTGTGAGTTTCTTACACTTCTTGCTGGGGGGTGGAGGGGGGAAAAGACAGGGAAGGGGGGCAGATAGGTGATTGAAGCACATTAGAGTTGTATAACTTTGTAATGTGCTTCAATTACTGGGAAAAAGTTTTTCATGGCACTTGTCCTTTTAAGCTTCCCCATAATGCTTTGCAGCCAGCCCTTTCTCCATACCTCACAACTTCTTGGAGGGACACTTGTGGTTCACAGACATTTTGATACAATCAAATTCCCAGCATTTCCGGTCACTCAGTTTAGAATCCACTGGTATACGGTTACATACAGCGGATTTGATAACATGAAGGAGACAGCTGACATCTGATGTAATTATGTGGAAAGAGCTGCCAAATAAAGTATAATGAATAAAGCTGCTTAAATGAGTAGAGAAGGAGGGGATCCCTACCTGAAAATCCTCAAGAGTACAGACAAGCAGTATGGGGGACATGTAACACTACATTTCCCAGGTTGTCATTGGAAATCAGTGATCACCAGATTAGTTGATCCCTGGAGAAACAGCCTCGACTGTATGAAAGGGGTTGTCTAGTTTAAAAGTAAAAACAGTATTAAAGAGGACTCCAGCAAAAAAAAATTCTTCAATCTGAAATTTGTAATTTACTTCTATTAAAAAAATCTGCAGTCTTCCAGTACTTATCAACTGCTGAGAGCAGCCTTAGTACTCTCACTTTTAACTGCAGACTAATTTGTATTTTTAGGGTGCCTTTACACACACTGGATCCGCAGCGGATCCCAGTTTATCCCTATGAGAATACATACTGTACTCACAGCGGGATGTCAATGTAAGAGTATGTAAGGTGACCCACCCCCCCCCCCCCACCGGCTGGAGCATCACCTTCTCCCTGCTCCGGCTTGCTTCGGGGGTTCTCGGCTGGACGTCCTGCTCATCCAATCAGTGGCTGCCGCGGGGCTCCACACTGATTAGCTAAGCGGGACAAACAGACTCCGAGAACCCCCAAAGCAAGCCGAAGTGGGGAGCAGGTGATGTATTTGGGGGGTAACTTGCATACTAACTGACATCCCACTGCGAGTATGTATTCTCATAGGGATGAACTGGCACTGGATAAGCGTGCCAGTGTGTGAAGGCACTCTTAGACATGAAAATGACAATAATTTTATATTTTTTTCAACACTGAATGATGGACACTGTCACAAAGAATATATTTTGATATGTCTGTGATTCGTGTCAAAAGTTTTACTTGTTTGGGGTCTGAGTGGTGGATGAGTTAGGAGAGGGCTGAGCTTAGGTGTTTTTTATGGGGCCATCTCACTCACAGACACAGCTAGGAGAGAGGAGCATGGCACAGCCAGAGCAGTATTTACCATTAGGCATTCGTGGTCCTGCGCCTAGGGCAGCACTTTAGAGATATAGAATCTGCAACTAAATCTGCACATAGCACATGTGCTTTTTGCTGCATATTTGTGACAAATCTGCATGAAAAAGTTCAAAAACTTGTGGAATTGCTGAAGTGTGGTGTATTCAGTCTAAGTGGCTAGGGCAGCACTAACTGGAAATATGGCCCTGGGTGCAGCATGTCTCTTTAGTTTGTTCTCTTGATTGGAGTATTATCCGGACTGAGAGTTTTTTTGACATATCAATTTTTCCCCCTAAGACGATGTGTACATGATGCTGCAGCCAATTACTGGCCTTCGGGGTTACATGCTGTATATGCAAAGAGACCAGGCTGCTGATGACATTACAATTTTTTAAAGCTCTAGTTCTTTTACCCAACACTCCTATTGTTAGTAACGGCCATAACATATTTTTTGCAAGCAGTATATTTTAAATGTACTTTGGCTAGTATAGATTTTTATGTGCAGTATATGGCCAGCCACTGCACATTGGCAAATTAATTAGTGGCTGGCATTAAGTGGCAGCAGTTTACTTAAAGGGGTTTTCTGATTTAACCTAACTTGGCCCCTATCCTGTAGATAGGGGACAAGTATGAGATTGTGGGGTGTGTGGCCTCTGTGCCCCCTGAGGATCTCTAGATTGGCGCTTCAACTCCTTTGCTTTGAATGGAACTGCGGGCTGTTGCATGACCCGCTGCTCAATTCATTCTCTGTGGCTGTTTTCACGCGTTCCGTAAAGACGTGGAAGGCCTGTACTGGAGTCTTTTCCCTGCACAGCAGCATCTCTAATATGCTGCTGGGAGCGGGGGAACTGTACGGATGTGCACCGCGCTGTTATCTAGAGATCCCTGGGGTGGGGTGGCATGGATATCCTGCGGATAGGAGACAAGTTTAAACTGACTCTGTACCCACCATCTGCCTCCCCAAACTGCTTGTACCTCCGGATAGCTGCTTTTAATCAAAGATCTGTCCTGGGGTCCGTCCGGCAGTTGATGAGTTATTGTCCTAAACAACATTTAAACTTGCAGCCCTGTGTCAAATTGGTGTGGCCTAGAGTACCCATGCCCTAGGATTGTGACGCCCCACCGTCCCTCCTTCCTGCCCTTCTTATTAGGAATGACCTGGGCAGGATTTTTCCTTTTCATTGCCTGTCTGAACAGGTGCCTTAATGATCCAGCACGTGTGCAGTGTTCACACAGGTTATGAATGGGAGAACTTGTTCTAGGGGCATTCCTACTGATGAAGAGGGCATGGAGGAGAGACTGAGGGGTGTTGCAATCCTATGACATTGGTATTCTAGACACAGGACTGTAAGTTTAAAAGTTAATTTTTTTTAGGACAATAACTGCATCACCTGCTGAACAGATCCAAGGACAGATTTTGGATTAAAAGCAACTATTCAAAGGTACAAGTGGTTTAGGAAGAGGGGGCTGAGCACAGATTGTGGGTACAGAGTCACTTTAAGATGGAAAACTGTAAGACTAGTGCGTGATAAATCTTCATAAAGTTGTGTGTGTATATAATTGTATTTTACTAAACATTCTAATAATCATCTTTTGTATTTCTCCAATTTAGGACTTCTGAAACCTCAGGACATGACTTTTAATGTTGACAGTGTATCCATTTTGGAGCAAAACCTTCGATCTGTCTTGCTTTACTCTGTTAACAAGCAATATTCCTCCTCAAACATAACCTGCATTTGTGCCATAGAAATTGCCAATGGGAAACTTGCTAACCCAATCTGTCCTAGAGTCCTGAATACGTTTGAATTCCAGCCCCGGAAGAGGCAGAGATGGGTTGAGATTGATGTAACCACTTTCCTTCAACCATTTGTTTCAAGCAGGCAAATTATTCATCTGTCTGTTAACCTGACATGCCTTTGGAACAAACATCACCACATTTTTGAGATTGTGGGAGCTTTACAAATGACAAGGTCTCCTCCGTGTCTTCTTCTGTATTTAAATGACACAAGTGACAAGGCCTATCACCGAAGAAAAATGCATGTGGAGCCTCTTAACTGGTCTAGAGAAAACATTCTTTCACATCTTAATGATCTGCAGGATAACACACCAACAACTAAAGTGTCTCGCCAGCGTAGGGGCCAAGATGTTGAGATGAATGGACCAACTGTAGAATCGATGGCATACAATTTCAGCAAGCTTTTCAAGGAATTTGTGTACCATCAAAATGAGTGTGAACTTCACAAGTTTCGGCTTAGTTTCAGTCAGCTGAACTGGGACAAATGGATCCTGGCACCACATCGTTACAGTCCCGATTACTGTAAAGGAGATTGCCCTAGGTTGGTGGGCCATAAGTACGGCTCTCCAGTGCACACCATAGTTCAAAATATAATCTATGAAAAAGTGGACTCGTCAATTCCTCGACCCTCTTGTGTCCCATCTGAATATCGACCTATGAGTGTCCTTACAATTGAACCTGATAATTCTATTGCGTATAAAGAGTATGAAGATATGATTGCAACCAGATGTACATGCCGTTAACTTTCCTTTAGATCCCCTCAAATATTGTATGCACCTATGCCACTGGGAAAAATAGTAACCCAGAAGCACAGATCTTTCCTTATGTTGAGTATTACATATACTGTAGTGGCACAAGGCAATATATAAAGAGAAATGGGCATGATAAATGTAGTGCAATAATTGTCCCAATTTTTCCACGTAAGAGAGCACTAGAATCCCCTTTTCCCACCCCTTCTGGTTGTGATTATTTCTCCATTGTTCTATTGTTGAGAAATGCTCTTTAAACCACAAAACCTGCTCCCCTTTCTGCCAAGTGGGCCCCGTGCACTGCTTTGCAGTGAAATGGAGACAAGCATGCATGTGTAGTGAGGAGGCTCAAGTTGAGTTTCTCACTTTAAAAGATATTTTAATGCTGCAGTGTTGTAGATTTTAATACCTAAAGGTCCCCAGATGCCAAGAAGGAGGTTTTAAGGTTCCTGATGTCACTTTTTAAATATTTTTTAAAGAGCGGGTCAAATGGTTGTCCAGGGGACAACTGCCTTCCTTCCGCAATGGTATCTGGGGAAAAAAGTTGTCTGAATTTTTAAGACAACCTTCTTTATACAACACAGTAATAATGCCGCCTTATGTGCATTATAAATTGCGCCATGTCTTATTGCACTTTTGCTAAACTAATGAGGCCAAGTCTTTACATGCAAAGTGGTAGCATTTTGATGTCTGTTTCAAAGCAAAAAAATGGATATATAAATTAGGAAATTTTAGAAAAACTTTTGGGGCTGTCCTATAAGTTGAATAGGACCATATGTAAATATTTTCCCGTAAATTTACTCTTGCACATTTTCACTGAACTTATCCAGTGAGAGCCCTCATTTGTTGAGCAGAGCTATTGTTAACATGAAATCCTTAAGACTGGAGCTCTCCTATGAGATGCTCTTTTAATGTCTAAAATTCTGAGACCATTACAGTTTATTGGTGCCCCATCAGCTTTGGCTGGAGGTGCCTCCAAATTAATGGGTAGGTGGGTATATACTAGCACTTTCTAGCTTATCGGGGGTTTCTTTCCAATGTTGCGCAGCGCTTTAAGTAACACTGTCTTTTAAAACAGTTTTTTTGGTAGAAATATAAGCATTGTTTGAGCACATGGCTACAGTTTCATGTTTGCTTTGAGCAGTTAGTGCCTTTTATAATGCTACACACATGCTTCATATTGAAACTGCTATAACCTAACAAGAAGGCACCAAAGACACAGTGAATATTTCTGATCAACCGTATAACAAAATGTTAGCTATCACTTATACACAAAATTAAAGGGGAGAATGCAGAATCTGTCTCATGTCATTATTTGAGTTTACTTTCAATGTCAGATGATAGAAATGGAAAGAAATCCATAGTAAGGGTATGTGCACACTACTGAATCCTGGCGGAACATCTGCTGTGGATTCCGCAGATAGCTCATGGACGCTGGTGGACGTGCACATCTCTTATGGGATCAGCAGATATGCAGGCGGGGGCGAGCTGAAGAATCTGCGGCGTGTGTTCCGCTGGAATTCTGTAGTGTGCACATACACAAACAGGTGTTTGTCTTTGATTTTCAGATAAAGGAAAATAAATGACTCTTGTAGTCCACTTAGGCAATGAAAGTTGTAGAAAAGGAAAATAAATGACTCTTGTAGTCCACTTAGGCAATGAAAGTTGTATGATCACTTATAACGCACATGTATTTTGAGGCATAGAATGTTGGTTTTATGCCCATAAAACTCAGAAAAAATCTTCACTATGTTAAAAGGTTATCCAGAGAGCAGAAAAGGTCCAGCCTGTATCATCTGAGAGGAGAGGTGGGCAGGTGCATGTGGCTTGCATTGCATATATGTTAAACTACACCCACACACTATGTCCAATAGCTGCCCGATGTCTCTGTCACATTGGGCAGTTATTGAACATTACCTGCATCATGCACCTGCCTCCCTCTCATATCTAAATATACCTTTTGAGACTGCCAGAGGGAAGAAGTGGAGTGGTGGAAAGCAGAACAGGTAGGACCTTTTCTGCTCTTTGGATAACCCCTTTAACTCAACCTTATGTCAGCAGCCATTACTGACAGAACCTGATTTTAGGAAAGCTTGTTTAGGCTGGGTTCACACTGTTTTTGCAATCCGTTTTTTTCATCCGTTTTTGAAAAACAATGGATGAAAAACTGATTGCAAAAACGGATGCATTTGTGTGCGTCCGTTTTGATCCGTTTTTCCATTGACTTCCATTATAAAAAAGATCAAAACGTCCCTTTTTTTTTTTTTTTTTTTTTTTTTTTGACCGACACAAAAACGTTGCTGACACAGATGTAGAATTGGATGAAGTAATGGCACAGGTGGTTGATGGGGAAGAATGGCTTGTGATGTATCTCAGTAGAAACCTCATCAGTGGAGAGAAATTCTATTGTGAGGAAAAGAAATAAATCACCATACAATGGACATTAGATGCTATTTGGTGGGTAGACTATGCCTTGCACCCCTAACTTGGATGGCTCAAAATAAGGACTTAAATCCCCAAATAACTAGATGGCATTTGCTCTGCAGGATTATCAATGTAAGGTAGAGCACAGATAGGGGAAAATTATTATAATGTGGATGCCCTCTCAAGGGAAAGCAAGTGTGGTGAATAAGGGGTGTAGCATGTTAATCTGGCAAGGGAAATATGTTAAGAACTGGCTATTTGAAGGTTAACTTGGACATGCATGGTGATTAAAAACTCGCTTAGGTTGTTGAGGTGTGTGGATTCTACTGTTGCTCCTTGTTAAAAGGGTATTCTGGCTGAAATATTTTTCTTTCAAAACTGATGCTAGACAGTTACAGTATATACATTTGTAATTTACGTCTACTGAAGGACTTGAGATTTTTATCAGCTGATGGGATGTCTTGCAGGAAGTGGTGTATTCTTTTAAGTCTGACACAGTGCGCTCTGCTGCCACCTCTGTCCGTGTCAGGAACTGTCCAGAGCAGGAGAGGTTTTCTACGCTACTACTCTGGACAGTTCCGGACACAGGCGGAGGTGGCAGCAGAGAGCACAGTCAGACTGGAAAGAATACATCACTTCCTGTAGGACATATGGCAGCTGATCTGATGAGTACTGGAAAATGTGTGTTTTTTTTTTTTAAATAGAAGTAAATTGCAAATCTATATACCTTTTCGACATCAGTTGATAAGTTTCTTTTTTTTTTTTTTTTTTCTTTCGCCGGTGTACTCCTTTAACTAGGTGAGAGGTCCCCCATGGGTGTCTATTGACTGTACCGAAAAATTAGAAACAGGACTCTTTCTTTGGACTTTCACATGCTGCCTGAAAAGCTTATTTCTGTCACAGCCAGCTACCAAGTATCTGGCCATCGCTGGTTTAATCTGCTTCTGCTTTACACTGTAAACAAAATATTTATCTACATAGATTAGAAAGAGCGAGATGAAAGTTTCCTTTCCTTTATACTGCTAAGCAGGCTGGCTCTGGTCTGTTTCCCTGCGCCTTGGCCAGGTGCTCATTGATTGGTGTAATGTCAGTGGTGGGTGGGTTACAGATGAGGTATTAAAGCTTGCCTGGCAACAGAAGAGACAGATCATGTGACTTTGGTCTCAGAAGGGAGGGGGAACACAGAGGAGTGGAGACAAAGTGGACCAGAGGTGTAGATTTTCTGCAGCTTTAGGCTGGGTTCACACTACGTATATTTCAGTCAGCATTGTGGTCCTCATATTGCAACCAAAACAACGGCTGTTATATTGAAATAATGGCAGTTATTTACTGTTATGGCGGCCATCCGCTCAATTTCAACATTGTGCGAACAGATCCTTTGTGTTTTCAATCCACTCCTGGTTTTGGTTGCAATATGAGGACCACAATACTGACTGAAATATATGAAGTGTGAACCCAGCCTCAGGGTGTAAGTCCGAATGTGCTGCAGACAGACGGCCCAATTCTTTACATGTTGCAAACAAGCTTGGATTACGGATGAGGTTTGAATAGGGTTAACTCTTAAGGGGAGTACCCCTTTTAATGCTTGTGTGAACATCTAAAAATGATAGTATGGAGGTGAAGAGAGAAGCCCAATACACTCCAGTCTAAAAGGGGCCAGTTCACACTGAGCAAACATGGCGCAATTCCACGGCAGAGCTCTCCGCCGCGCTCAGTGTCCTGCTTTGAGTGAATGAGGGCGCGCCTGTCCGCTCCCGCCGCTCTCCGCTCAAAGAATGAACATGTTCATTCTTTGAAAGGAGAGGAAGCCGACGAGCACGCACTCTACCATTCGCTCAAAGCAGGACACTGAGCGCGGCGGAGAGCTCCAAGTGGAATTAAACTGTTTGCTCAGTGTGAACTGGCCCTAAGGGGGTATTCACACATGTGCAATATACGGTCTGTGCATGGACAGTATACTGTGTACCGGAATGCGGAGCTATAAGCATTCATTATGATGCCAGGTACTCAAAAATGATTTAAATATTTGTGCGACTGTACTGGCAATGTGTCAGTACGGTGACAAATATTTACCGTTTTGGAGCCTCTTGCGTCATAATGAATCTGTGTTTAAATTGTCAACTTGGAAAAGCCAGACCTTATCCCAACAAAATAGGAGTAATGCTGGATTAAAAAAACAAACAGAAATCTTGTCCAATAATAAAGGTATCAGTTCTGGATCTAATGACAGCTTGTACTGTATATCTACAGTAATTTTATTCCCATTTCCTGAGGAAAAAAGTTCCAACTGTGCATAAAGGGGTGATTCAGGATTAGAAAAAGCATGGTCACTTTCTTCAAAACCAGCACCACCCCTGTCCTCAGGTTGTGTGGTATTATAATTCACTTCATACTTTCACTCCAATGGAAAGGCGTTTCAAACCACACCTAAACTGAGAAGGTATGTACTGCTTAAAGCTAGACTGTACCCACAATCTGACTCCCCCAAAGCACTTGTACCGTCAGCTGCTTTTAATCCAAGATCTGTCCTGGGGTCCGTTCGGCAGGTGATGCAGTTATTGTCCTAAAAAACAACTTTCAAACTTACAGCCCTGTGCCTTGATTGTGTATGCAGTAGGCTGGCACAACCTCTCCGTCCCTCCTCCCCGCCCTCCTCCTCATTAGGAATGCTCCAGGCAGATTGTCCCCTATTCATCACCAGTGTAAGCACGGCACATGGGCTGGATTGTTAAGGCACCTGTGCAGTGTTCACTGCAGAGGAATAGGAAAGTGGGTGGGGAGGAGGGATGGAGGGGTGGTGCAAAGTTAGGGCACAGACAGTGGCGTAGCTACAGGGGTCGCAAAGGTCGCGGTCGCGACCGGGCCCCTAGCCAGGGGGGGCCCGGCCCCCCCCTCGCCTCACTCGGTGCTTGTGTATTGCTGCAGCTGCTGTTCGCATAAGAACCGAGAGGAAGGCTCTGGCACTTCCTGGTTCCCACAGTGCATGCTGTTTGCTCACCTCTCCTCTGCTCAACCCCCCTTCTCCTGACGACCAATCATTGGAGAGGAGCAGGGCCAGGCACAAGCTACCATGAGAATTCTTCCTGCCCCTGCATTGGCCACCCGCAGGTATGTTTTTTAAAATGTTGAGGGGAGATACTGTGTATAGGGGCTGGGGACATGTGCATATTGTGTATAGGGGCTGGGGACATGTGCATACTGTGTATGGGGGCTGGGGACATGTGCATACTGTGTATAGGGGCTGGGGACATGTGCATACTGTGTATAGGGGCTGGCGACATGTGCATACTGTGTATAGGGGCTGGGGACATGTGCATAATGTGTATAGGGGCTGGGGACATGTGCATAATGTGTATAGGGGCTGGGGACATGTGCATAATGTGTATAGGGGCTGGGGACATGTGCATAATGTGTATAGGGGCTGGGGACATGTGCATAATGTGTATAGGGGCTGGGGACATGTGCATATTGTGTATGGGGGATGGGACATAGGCAGGGGCTGGGGACATGTGCATATTGTGTATGGGTAGATGCTAGAATGTATCCTCTCCTTTGAGGCGTGATGTCACCAGGAGGGGCGGGGCCTCGACCGGAAGTAGGAAGTAGTGCGCTGCTGCACCATTCACTGTGCAGAAACAGAGTGAAGGAAGCTGCAATATCCATAGTAGCATGGAGGGGTATACAGGGGGAGAGGACTGGTGTGTGTGTGGTCTGTATACAGGGGGAGAGGACTGGTGTGTGTGGTCTGTATACAGGGGGAGAGGACTGGTGTGTGGGGTCTGTATACAGGGGAGGGGACTGGTGTGTGGGGTCTGTATACAGGGGGAGAGGACTGGTGTGTGGGGTCTGTATACAGGGGGAGAGGACTGGTGTGTGGGGTCTGTATACAGGGGGAGAGGACTGGTGTGTGGGGTCTGTATACAGGGGAGAGGACTGGTGTGTGGGGCCTGTATACAGGGGAGAGGACTGGTGTGTGTGGTCTGTATACAGGGGAGAGGACTGGTGTGTGGGGTCTGTATACAGGGGAGAGGACTGGTGTGTGGGGTCTGTATACAGGGGGAGAGGACTGGTGTGTGAGGTCTGTATACAGGGGAGAGGACTGGTGTGTGTGGGGTCTGTATACAGGGGGAGAGGACTGGTTTGTGTGGGGTCTGTATACAGGGGAGAGGACTGGTGTGTGTGTGGTCTGTATACAGGGGAGAGGACTGGTGTGTGGGGGATTTATATACAGGGGGAGAGGACTGGTGTGTGTGGGGTCTGTATACAGGGGAGAGGACTGGTGTGTGGGGTCTGTATACAGGGGAGAAGACTGGTGTGTGGGGTCTGTATACAGGGGAGAGGACTGGTGTGTGTAGTCTGTATACAGGGGAGAGGACTGGTGTGGGGTCTATACAGGGGAGAGGACTAGTGTGTGGGGTCTGTATACAGGGGGAGAGGACTGGTGTGTGGGGTGTGTATACAGGGGTAGAGGACTGGTGTGTGTGTGGTCTGTATACAGGGGGAGAGGACTGGTGTGTGGGGTCTGTATACAGGGGAGAGGACTGGTGTGTGGGGTCTGTATACAGGGGGAGAGGACTGGTGTGAGTCTGTATACAGGGGGAGAGGACTGGTGTGTGGGGTCTGTATACAGGGGAGAAGACTGGTGTGTGGGGGGTCTATATACAGGGGGAAAGGACTGGTGTGTGTAGTCTGTATACAGGGGAGAGGACTGGTGTGTGGGGTCTGTATACAGGGGAGAGGACTGGTGTGGGGTCTATACAGGGGAGAGGACTAGTGTGTGGGGGGGTCTGTATACAGGGGGAGAGGACTGGTGTATGGTCTGTATACAGGGGGAGAGGACTGGTGTGTGTGGGGGTCTGTATACAGGGGGAGAGGACTGGTGTGTGGGTTCTATATACAGGGGAGAGGACTGGTGTGTGGGGGGTCTATATACAGGGGGAGAGGACTGGTGTGTGTGGGGTCTGTATACAGGAGGAGAGGACTGGTGTGTGGGGGGTCTGTATACAGGGGGGGGAGCACTGGTGTGGGGGTCTGTATACAGGGGGAGAGGACTGGTGTGGGGGGTCTGTATACAGGGGGAGAGGACTGGTGTGTGGGGTCTGTATACAGGGGGAGAGGACTGGTGTGTGGGGTCTGTATACAGGGGGAGAGGAGTGGTGTGGGGGGTCTGTATATAGGGGGAGAGGACTGGTGTGGGGGGTCTGTATACAGGGGGAGAGGACTGGTGTGGGGGGGGGTCTGTATACAGGGGGAGAGGACTAGTGTGTGGAGTCTGTATACAGGGGAGAGGACCGGTGTGTGGAGTCTGTATACAGGGGGAGAGGACTGGTATGTGGGGTGTGTATACAGGGGGAGAGGACTGGTGTGTGGGGTCTGTATACAGGGGAGAGGACTGGTACATGGGGTCTGTATACAGGGGGAGAGGACTGGTGTGTGGGGTCTGTATACAGGGGGAGAGGACAGGTGTGTGGGGTCTATATACAGTGGGAGAGGACTGGTGTGTGGGGTCTGTATATAGGGGAGAGTACAGGCGTGTGTGTGGGGTCTGTATACAGGGGGAGAGGACTTGTGTGTGGGGGGGGTCTGTATACAGGGGGAGAGGACTGGTGTGGGGGTCTGTATACAGGGGGAGAGGACTGGTATGTGGGGTTTGTATACAGGGGGAGAGGACTGGTATGTGGGGTTTGTATACAGGGGGAGAGGACTGGTATGTGGGGTTTGTATACAGGGGAGAGGACTGGTGTGTGGGGGGGGTCTGTATACTAGGGGAGAGGTCTGGTGTGTGTGGCGTCTGTATACAGGGGAGAGGACTGGTGTGTGTGGGGTCTGTATACAGGAAAGAGGACTGGTGTGTGTGTGGGGGGGTCTGTATACGGGGGAGAGGACTGGTGTGAGTCTGTATACAGGGGGAGAGGACTGGTGTGTGTGTGGGGGGGTCTGTATACAGGGGGAGAGGACTGGTGTGTGTGTGGGGGGGTCTGTATACAGGGGGAGAGGACTAGTGTGTGGGGTCTGTATACAGGGGGAGAGGGGACCAGTGTGGGGTGTCTGTGTACAGGGGTTCTCTCCCCCTGTATACAGACCCCACATACCAGTCCTCTCCCCTGTATATGTGGGGTCTGTATACAGGGGGAGAGAACCCCTGTACACAGACACCCCACACTGGTCCCCTCTCCCCCTGTATACAGACCCCACACACTAGTCCTCTCCCCCTGTATACAGACCCCCCCACACACACACACCAGTCCTCTCCCCCTGTATACAGACCCCCCCACACACACACCAGTCCTCTCCCCCTGTATACAGACTCACACCAGTCCTCTCCCCCGTATACAGACCCCCCCACACACACACCAGTCCTCTTTCCTGTATACAGACCCCACACACACCAGTCCTCTCCCCTGTATACAGACCCCACACACACCAGTCCTCTCCCCTGTATACAGACCCCACACACACCAGTCCTCTCCCCCTGTATACAGACGCCACACACCAGTCCTCTCCCCTGTATACAGACCCCCCCCACACACCAGTCCTCTCACCCTGTATACACCCCCCCCACACCAGTCCTCTCCCCTGTATACAGACCCCACACACACCAGTCCTCTCCCCTGTATAAAGACCCCCCACACACCAGTCCTCTCCCCCTCTATACAGACCCCCCACACACCAGTCCTCTCCCCCTGTATACAGACCCCACACACCAGTCCTCTCCCCTGTATACAGACCCCACACACCAGTCCTCTCCCCTGTATACAGACCACACACACCAGTCCTCTCCCCCTGTATACAGACCCTACACACCAGTCCTCTTCCCTGTATACAGCCCGCCCCCCACTCCAGTCCTCTCCCCCTGTATACAGACCCTACACACCAGTCCTCTCCCCCTGTGTACAGACCCCACACACACCAGTCCTCTCCCCTGTATACAGACCCCACACACACCAGTCCTCTCCCCTGTATACAGACCCCACACACACCAGTCCTCTTCCCTGTATAAAGACCCCACACACACCAGTCCTCTCCCCCTCTATAAAGACCCCACACACACCAGTCCTCTCCCCCTGTATACAGACCCCACACACCAGTCCTCTCCCCTGTATACAGACCCCACACACCAGTCCTCTCCCCTGTATACAGACCACACACACCAGTCCTCTCCCCCTGTATACAGACCCTACACACCAGTCCTCTTCCCTGTATACAGCCCGCCCCCCACTCCAGTCCTCTCCCCCTGTATACAGACCCTACACACCAGTCCTCTCCCCCTGTGTACAGACCCCACACACACCAGTCCTCTCCCCTGTATACAGACCCCACACACACCAGTCCTCTTCCCTGTATAAAGACCCCACACACACCAGTCCTTTCCCCCTCTATAAAGACCCCACACACACCAGTCCTCTCCCCCTGTATACAGACCCCACACACACACCAGTCCTCTCCCCCTGTATACACCCCCCACACACACCAGTCCTCTCCCCCTGTATACAGACCCTACACACCAGTCCTCTCCCTGTATACAGACCCCACACACCAGTCCTTTCCCCCTGTATACAGACCCCACACACACCAGTCCTCTCCCCTGTATACAGACCCCACACACACCAGTCCTCTCCCCTGTATACAGACCCCACACACACCAGTCCTCTCCCCTTGTATACAGACCCCACACACCAGTCCTCTCCCCCTGTATACAGACTACACACACCAGTCCTCTCCCCGGTATACAGACCCCACACACCAGTCCTCTCCCCTGTATAAAGATCCCCACACACCAGTCCTCTCCCCCTGTATACAGACCCCACACACCAGTCCTCTCCCCTGTATACAGACCCCACACACACCAGTCTTCTCCCCTGTATACAGACCCCACACACACCAGTCTTCTCCCCTGTATACAGACCCCACACACCAGTCCTCTCCCCTGTATACAGACCACACACACCAGTCCTCTCCCCTGTATACAGACCCCACACACCAGTCCTCTCCCCTGTATACAGACCCCACACACCAGTCCTCTCCCCTGTATACAGACCACACACCAGTCCTCTCCCCTGTATACAGACCACACACCAGTCCTCTCCCCTGTATACAGACCACACACCAGTCCTCTCCCCCTGTATGCAGACCCCACACACCAGTCCTCTCCCCTGTATACAGACCACACACCAGTCCTCTCCCCCTGTATGCAGACCCCACACACCAGTCCTCTCCCCCTGTATGCAGACCCCACACACCAGTCCTCTCCCCCTGTATGCAGACCCCACACACCAGTCCTCTCCCCCTGTATGCAGAACACACACACCAGTCCTCTCCCCCTGTATGCAGAACACACACACCAGTCCTCTCCCCCTGTATAAAGACCCCACACACCAGTCCTCTCCCCCTGTATACAGACCACACACACCAGTCCTCTCCCCCTGTATACAGCCCCTCCCACACACCAGTCCTGTATACAGACCCCCCCCCCCCCCCCACACCGGTCCTCTCCCCCCTGTATACAGACCCCACACACCGGTCCTCTCCCCCCTGTATACAGACCCCACACACCAGTCCTGTCCCCCTGTATACAGACCACACACACACCAGTCTTCTCCCCCTGTAGACAGACCACACACACCAGTCCTCTCCCCCTGTATACAGACCCCACACACACCAATCCTCTCCCCTGTATACAGACCCCACACACACCAGTCCTCTCCCCTGTATACAGACCCCACACACACCAGTCCTCTCCCCTGTATACAGACCCCACACACACCAGTCCTCTCCCCTGTATACAGACCCCACACACCAGTCCTGTTCCTTGTACAGACAATGGTGTATTACACCAAAGGTTTCCTGGCCGTTACGTCTGATAATCATTTGGTGTAATAATCCATGTTATCAGCTGATTGTGGTCTTCAAACTGGTCGAGTAATCCAGATCACGATAGTGCTGCTGTCTACAATGGGCAGCTTGAACAATCTAAGGATTTTTTGGGCTGCCCCTCCCGCAGCTGCCCGCAGTTCCCCCAGTCACTGTCTGTGTGTGTAATAACACAGAAAATGTGCAGGGAACAAAGGGGAAGAAAGCACTGACCTAAAACATCGCCGCTCGTTTTCACCTCTTAATCATGCTGTGTAATATGACCCGCTCAGGGAGAAGCTCAGAAGAGAGGATACGCTCAGAGGAGAGGATACATACTAGACTGTATACCCTGCAGTTAGAAAAGAGAACATTCTAGACCAGAGATGTCAAACTCAGGCCCTCCAGCAGTTGCAGAACTACAATTCCCACCATGTCTGGACAAGTAAGGCATGATGGGAAATGTAGTCTGTAACAGCCGAGGGATGAAGTCTGACACCTGTGGTCTAGACCTTTCAAAACTGCACTTGCTAGAATGTATGCCCTCTCAGAGGAGAGGATACACCTAGTGGAGATGCCCTCTCAGAGGAGAGGGTACACCTGGTGGAGATGCCCTCTCAGAGGAGAGGATACACTCCAGACATTTCAGTACTAAACATTCTAGAATGTATGCCCTCTCAGAGGAGAGGATACTCGATGGACTTTACATTACTAGGCTATGTTCACACATAAAACACAGCACTCGGTTTTGGTCGAAGAAAGAATGACCGAAATACTATGTGTGAACATAGCCCTAAACATGCTAGGATGCATACCCTGCAGTGAGAAACTCAGAGGAGAGGATACATTCTAGACACTTCAGTACTGAACATGCTAGAATGTATCCTCTCCTCTGAGTGTATCCTCTTTTCTGAGTTTCTCACTGCAGGGGATACATTTAGCATGTTCAGTACTGAAATGCCTAGAATGTATCCTCTCCTCTGACTATATCCTCTCCTTTGAGTTTCTCACTGCAGGGGATACATTCTAGCATGTTCAGTACTAAAATGGCTAGAATGTATCCTCTCCTCTGAGTGTCTCACTATAGGGGATTCATTATAGTGCCTAGAATGTATCCTCTCCTCTGAGAGGGTATATATTTTAGACATTTCAATACTAAACATGATAGAATGTATCCCCTGCAGAAACTCAAAGGAGAGGATATATTCAGAGGAGAGGATACATTCTAGCCATTTCAGTACTGAAGATGCTAGAATGTATCCCCTACAGTGAGACACTCAGAGGAGAGGATACATTCTAGCCATTTCAGTACTGAAGATGCTAGAATGTATCCCCTACAGTGAGAGCCTCAAAGGAGAGGATACATTCTAGCATTTTCACTACTGAAGATGCTAGAATGTATCCTCTACAGTGAGAAACTCAAAGGAGAGGATACATTCTAGGCTCTACCATTGTGTATGGGGGATGGAGACATGTGCATATTGTGTATGGGGGATGGGGACATAGGCAGGGGCTGGGGACATGTGCATATTGTGTATGGGGGATGGAGACATGTGCATATTGTGTATGGGGGATGGGGACATAGGCAGGGGCTGGGGACATGTGCATACTGTGTATGGGGGATGGGGACATAGGCAGGGGATGGGGACATGTGCATATTGTGTATGGGGGATGGGGACATGTGCATATTGTGTATGGGGGATGGGGACATGTGCATATTGTGTATGGGGGATGGGGACATGTGCATATTGTGTATGGGGGATGGGGACATGTGCATATTGTGTATGGGGGATGGGGACATGTGCATATTGTGTATGGGGGATGGGGACATGTGCATATTGTGTATGGGGGATGGGGACATGTGCATATTGTGTATGGGGGATGGGGACATGTGCATATTGTGTATGGGGGATGGGGACATGTGCATATTGTGTATGGGGGATGGGGACATGTGCATATTGTGTATGGGGGATGGGGACATGTGCATATTGTGTATGGGGGATGGGGACATGTGCATATTGTGTATGGGGGATGGGGACATGTGCATATTGTGTATGGGGGATGGGGACATGTGCATATTGTGTATGGGGGATGGGGACATGTGCATATTGTGTATGGGGGATGGGGACATGTGCATATTGTGTATGGGGGATGGGGACATGTGCATATTGTGTATGGGGGATGGGGACATGTGCATATTGTGTATGGGGGATGGGGACATGTGCATATTGTGTATGGGGGATGGGGACATGTGCATATTGTGTATGGGGGATGGGGACATGTGCATATTGTGTATGGGGGATGGGGACATGTGCATATTGTGTATGGGGGATGGGGACATGTGCATATTGTGTATGGGGGATGGGGACATGTGCATATTGTGTATGGGGGATGGGGACATAGGCAGGGGATGGGGACATGTGCATACTGTGTATGGGGGATGGGGACATGTGCATATTGTGTATGGGGGATGGGGACATGTGCATATTGTGTATGGGGGATGGGGACATGTGCATATTGTGTATGGGGGATGGGGACATGTGCAGGGGCTGGGGACATAGACATAATGGGGGAGATTTATCAAACATGGTGAAAAGTGAGACTGACTCAGTTGCCCCTAGCAACCAATCAGATTCCACCTTTCATTTTCCGAAGAGTCTGTGAGGAATGAGAGGTGAAATCTGATTGGTTGCCGGGGGCAACTGAGCCAGTTTCACTTTACACCATGTTTGATAAATCTCCCCAATGTGTTTAGAAGGCTGGAGGCGTAGGCAGGGACTAGGGACACATACTGTACCAAGGAGGGGGGGGGGGGGAATCATTGCACTATAGAAGGGATATTGAGGAGAAGGCAGGAGGGACACTGTGGCTGGGGGAATACTAACAAGGAGGGGGAATGCTATGGGTGGACAGCATTGGCACATATGCGTGTGTGTGTGTGTGTGTGTGTGTGTGTGTGTGTGTGTGTGTGTGTGTGTGTGTGTGTATATATATGTGTATATATGTGTATATATATGTATATATATGTATATATATATATATATATGTGTATGTATATATATATATAATATTTATTATTATTAATATTATTATTATTATTTTTTCAGAGAAGTGCTAGATAGTCTAGACTACCTTTCACTGGTCTGAAGAAGACTCAGCGAGACATCTCTGATTAACAACTTAAGTAGAATTTTTTTTTAGAGTTCGATACCGATACCAACTTTTTTTTTTCAATGCTCGATACCAATTCGATACTTAAAAAAATTATATTTAAGGAAAAAAAAACAAAAAACAAAAAAAAAAAACATAAGAATAGAAATGACCCCCCTCCCCCAGGTTCAGGTCAGTACGAACCAATTTATGTTCCCTAATTTTATTACTTTAAAAATAAAGTCCCCATTATTTAAAATAAATAAAAACTTGCCCAACTCTGACTCACTTTTTTTATCTCTCCGCCTGTCTGGCTGGGGGGGTGAGGGGCATTTTTTGCGCTGTGATCTGTAGTTTTATTTAGTACCATGTTTTTATGGGGTGCTGAATTGGGTGGTTTCTGCACTTGCTCGGTTTACCGTGCGTGATCAGGAAAGTGACAGGTAGTATGGACAATAACACTTCAGCTGCCAGAGATGGGGATTGTAGTCATGTAACACACAACTGCTATCAGGTGGGATGATGGGGGTTGTAGTCATGTAACACTTTAACAATCAGAGGGTGATGGGGGTTGTAGCCATATAACAGACACCAGCCAGCAGGGGGGATGATGGGGGTTGTAGCCATATAACACACACCAGCCAGCAGGGGGGATGATGGTGGTTGTAGCCATATAACACACACCAGCCAGCAGGGGGGATGATGGGGGTTGTAGCCATATAACACACACCAGCCAGCAGGGGGGATGATGGGGGTTGTAGCCATATAACACACACCAGCCAGCAGGGGGGATGATGGGGGTTGCAGCCATATAACACACACCAGCCAGCAGGGGGGATGATGGGGGTTGTAGCCATATAACACACACCAGCCAGCAGGGGGGATGATGGGGGTTGTAGCCATATAACAGACACAAGCCAGCAGGGGGGATGATGGGGGTTGTAGCCATATAACAGACACAAGCCAGCAGGGGGGATGATGGGGGTTGTAGCCATATAACAGACACAAGCCAGCAGGGGGGATAATGGGGGTTGTAGCCATATAACACACACCAGCCAGCAGGGGGGATGATGGGGGTTGCTTGTAGCCATATAACACACACCAGCCAGCAGGGGGGATGATGGGGGTTGTAGCCATATAACAGACACAAGCCAGCAGGGGGGATGATGGGGGTTGTAGCCATATAACACACCAGCCAGCAGGGGGGATGATGGGGGTTGTAGCCATATAACAGACACCAGCCAGCAGGGGGGATGATGGGGGCTGTAGCCATATAACACACACCAGCCAGCAGGGGGGATGATGGGGGTTGTAGCCATATAACACACACCAGCCAGCAGGGGGGATGATGGGGGTTGTAGCCATATAACACACACCAGCCAGCAGGGGGGATGATGGGGGTTGTAGCCATATAACACACACCAGCCAGCAGGGGGGATGATGGGGGTTGTAGCCATATAACACACACCAGCCAGCAGGGGGGATGATGGGGGTTGTAGCCATATAACAGACACAAGCCAGCAGGGGGGATGATGGGGGTTGTAGCCATATAACACACACCAGCCAGCAGGGGGGATGATGGGGGTTGCTTGTAGCCATATAACACACACCAGCCAGCAGGGGGGATGATGGGGGTTGCTTGTAGCCATATAACACACACCAGCCAGCAGGGGGATGATGGGGGTTGTAGCCATATAACAGACACAAGCCAGCAGGGGGGATGATGGGGGTTGTAGCCATATAACACACCAGCCAGCAGGGGGGATGATGGGGGTTGTAGCCATATAACAGACACCAGCCAGCAGGGGGGATGATGGGGGCTGTAGCCATATAACACACACCAGCCAGAAGGGGGGATGATGGGGGTTGTAGCCATATAACACACACCAGCCAGCAGGGGGGATGATGGGGGTTGTAGCCATATAACACACACCAGCCAGCAGGGGGGATGATGGGGGTTGTAGCCATATAACACACACCAGCCAGCAGGGGGGATGATGGGGGTTGTAGCCATATAACAGACACAAGCCAGCAGGGGGGATGATGGGGGTTGTAGCCATATAACAGACACAAGCCAGCAGGGGGGATAATGGGGGTTGTAGCCATATAACACACACAGCCAGCAGGGGGGATGATGGGGGTTGCTTGTAGCCATATAACACACACCAGCCAGCAGGGGGGATGATGGGGGTTGTAGCCATATAACAGACACAAGCCAGCAGGGGGGATGATGGGGGTTGTAGCCATATAACACACCAGCCAGCAGGGGGGATGATGGGGGTTGTAGCCATATAACAGACACCAGCCAGCAGGGGGGATGATGGGGGCTGTAGCCATATAACAGACACCAGCCAGCAGGGGGGATGATGGGGGCTGTAGTTTTACTATTCCTGGTGTCAGGGCATGCTTACCGGTGACCTGGATTTGTCTGTGATCTGCAGGTTACAGCCCCCCTCCCCCTCCCAGTCAGAGTCAGGCCGACTGTAAACCCCCCACATTGTGTCTGCTCCGGAGTCTCCTGCCGGCCCCGGCCTCCCGCCTCCTCACACTCCTGCCGCCCCCACCACCTCATAGTCCGGTGCAGATGTAGTGGCTGCATCTCCTTCCGACCCCTGCTCCAGCCTTCTCCTCTCCCGGACACCGCCTCTTACACATTCATTTTGCACCCTTGTGGCCCTTTTGACCCTTCAAAATATAAATGGGCAATGACTGCACATTGCCCTGTGTAATAGGTGATGTGCAGCCATTGGCCAATTTATTTTGAGGGTTCAGAAGTGAGGTAACAGTGTTTTCTGACTGCTGGCCTTGTAGTGGTGATTATCTGTCTGACATTGTAATAGTGATCAAGATTCATCAATCTGTCAGAGACAAAAATGAGATGTGTTTTTATTTCAGACAGATAGCAGCCAATTACAGCTCAGCTTTCATTCCTCAGAATTGGCTGTGATTGGTTACCATCTGTCTGAGACAAAAATGTGTCTTGATTTTTGTCTTGGGCTGATTGATAAATCTAGGTCAATGTATGGACTCTCACAAGGTACAGATCTGACAAAAAAAATTCAACACTATTATTAGCAGACCTAACTATTTATTTCCTGCTCCTAGGTCTGCCACCATGTGTCCTCCCAGTAACCAGGCCTCTCCAGTTTAAAAATAAAATGCTACTGTCCTTTTACTTAATAACAACGCTCTTAAAGTATTAAACTATATACAGCATGAGATATTAGCTTTGTCGTAATTATGGGGGGTGGTTTTGCGGGTGATAGTGTGCGTGCGTGTGTGTGGAGGGGGGGGGGGGGGGGGGGCCAGATTGACCTCTTGCACTAGGGCCCATGAGACATTAGCTACGCCCCTGGGCACAGATACTCTAAGCCATGGCTGTTGGGCACAGGGCTGCAAGTTTAAAAGTTTGTTTTTTAGGAAAATAACTGCATCACCTGCCGAACAGACCCCAGGACAGGTCTTGGATTAAAAGCAGCTATCCGAAGGTACAAGTGGTTTGGGGGGACAGATTGTGGGTATAGAGTCACTTTAAACAAAAGCAGGAGTCTGTTATCTCCTGTTCGAAGGTTCTTAAAAGGGTTATCCAGCTTTAGAAAAAAATGGCCACTTTTTCAGAGACAACACTACTCTCCAGTTTGGGTGGGGTTTTGCAACTCTGTTCTATTGAAGTAAATGAGCTGAATTGTAAACTACACCTGAACTGGAGACAAGAGTCGTGTTGTCTCTGGAAGAAAGTGTCCATGTTTTTCTAACACTGGATAACCCCTTTAAACTGGATGAAGGAAGACAATTGGCCCAAGAAAACTTGGTACAAGATCTGATTCTCCTACCTTTTGAGATGAATATTCCATAAAGGGGTAGAAAATAAACATCTTTTCAGTTTTCTGAAAATGGTTTTTCTGTTAAAGTAATTGACACACTCAAAAGGAGTAGGAAGATTTCTACTACTTCTATGTAAGACAGTGGAAACATTAATCTCAGGGTTTGGTGACTTAAAGCCTGATCTTCTGAATCCTAACATTCCTCCTATACTAGATTTTCTGCTGGTAGGTTTTGACAAAGGATTATCCCTGAACACTCTAAAAGCACGGGTGGCAGTATTGGGTTGTATGTTTAGAAAGTTTTTCAAAGCAGCAGCAAGACATAAAGCCGAAGACTTCAAATGTTAACTGTGTTCTTTAGGGGTTTATGGATTCTCCCTTTGAACCACTTGAAGAAGCCTCTTAAGGAGCGGGCCTGAAATGGCCATAAGGACTGGGCCAATTGTCACTTTTGCGTTTTCGTTTTTTTCCTCCTCGCCACACAACTTTCATTTTCCAGCTACAGGGCCATGTGGGGGCTTGTTTTTTTCAGAAGTAGGTGTACTTTGTAATGGCATCTTTCAATCAGCCATAAAATGACAGAACCCCCAAAATATCAAAGAATGCGATTCCGCACATTTTTTTTTTTTTTGGGGGGGGGGGGGGGGGGTGTTCCATGTTTACATAATGCACTTTACGGTAAAACTGGCATTTTTCCTTTATTCTATAGGTCAGTCTGAACACAGCGATATGCAGGTTTACTAGGTTTTCTATCATTTTTACCATTTTTATTAGCAGTAAAACATATATATATATAATTTTTTTTTTTTTTACACTTTTATAGTCCCCTTAGGGAACTATCCCTTTCATACATTGGATCAGTAACACTGATGCCTGCTATGCCATAGCATTGCAGGGATTAGTGTGATCTGTGGCAGGCTGAATCAGATGACCGATCCGGGGACTGCACGGAGGTAAGGAGAAGACCCCTGGCAGTCAGGAAATGCGATCGGGACCCCCGCAAACACACTGAGGGGGTCCTGATCGCTAAGTGACTGGAGATGCTCCGGTCACTTATACTTAAACGCTGCGGTTGCATCGCGATCGCAGTGTTTTAAGGGGTTAATGGCAGTCGGCTGCGCGATCACGGCAGCCTGCCGTTGAGGGTGAGGGCCTGGCTGCAGATAGCTGCCGGTCCTCACCCGCTATGGGGCAGGCTCAGCTCGTGAGCCCGCTCCATAGCCCGGGACTGTGGCAGGGCGTACATTTACATCCTCCTGCCTTAAAGCCCAGGCAGCGGGGGCGTAAATGTACGCCCGTGGTCCTTAAGGGGTTAAAGTGGTTACTTTCAAATCAACTGGTTTCAAGAAACTTTTATATAGATTTGTAATATACCTCTATTTAAAAATCTCAAGTCTTCCGTGTCAGTGCTGTTTGTCTTCTAGGAAATGGTGTATTCTCTCCAGTCTTAGACGGTGCTTTCTGCTGACACCCATGTCTAAGACTAGAACTGACAGAGCAGGAGGGGTTTTCTGTGGGAATTCGCTACTGCTCTGGACAGTTCCTGTTTTAGACAGAGATGTCAGCAGAGAGCATAGTCAGACTGGAAAGAAAACAACATTTCTCGCAGGACATACAGCATTTGGTAAGTATGGTAAGATGAGAATTTTAAATAGAAGTAAATTACAAATCTATATAACTTTCGGAAGCCAGTTGGTTTGAAAGAAAAACATTCACTGGTCAACTCCTTTAAATGCAGCTTTCCTTATTGTTGTCACTAGAGCATATATGGTTGGATAGTTTGTCTATCCAAGAACCAAGCCACAGAATCCCATTAAGAGTGCTTTCACATAAAATCTGCTGCAATACTCTGTACTTCCCTGCAAGAATGCAGAACCATAGGCCATAACAGTACCGAGTATTGCAGTGTGAAATCCATGTATGCATGTCTTAGAACTAGGCAAAAGGACAGGGAGAAGAGAAAGTCCAACAGCATCCGTTGTGAAAATAGTTCCAAGTTTACTTACATGACCAGGTACAGCATAGCAATGCTTTATATGCAATACTAGAAAATGTACCCGGCGCTGCCCGGGTATAAAGTCAGTGTGTTAATTAGATTTGTTCTAAGGTGCCCAGGAGGCCAAGCTAAAGGTATTGTTTCATCTGAGTTAATCAGTGGAATTAGTGTATACCTGTAGTGCATAGTTGGAGGGGTTCTGTATACCCACAATGTATAGTTTTTAGGGGTCTCGCATATCTGTAGTGCATAGTTGGGGGGGCTGTATACCTATAGTGTATAGTTAAGGGAGGTCATGTATACCTGCAGTGTACAGTTGTTGAAGGTCCTGTATACCTGTACTGTATAGTTTGGGGGTCCTGTATACCTGTAGTATATAGTTGGTGCTGTATACCTGTAATGTATAGTTGGTGGAGGTCTTGTATACCTGTAGTTTATAGTTTAAGGGACCAGGATACCTGTAGTGTATAATTGGTGGAGGTCTTGTATACCTGTAGTATATAGTTCGGGGGTCCTGTATACCTGTAGTAAATAGTTTTAGGGTCCTGTATAACTATAGAAAAGAGTTGGTGGAGGTCCTGTATACCTGTAGTGTATAGTTTGGGGTCCTATATAACTGTAGTATATAGCTGGTGGAGTTCCTGTATACCTGTAGTATATTTGGGGTCCTGTATACTTGTAGTATAGAGTTGGTAAAGGTGCTGTATACCTGTATTATAGAGTTGGTGTAGGTCCTGTATACCTGTAGTGTATGGTTTTGAGGTCCTGTATACCTGTAGTGTATAGTTTGGGGTCCTATATACCTGTAGTATATAGTTGGTGGAGTTCCTGTATACCTGTAGTGTATAGTTTTGGGGTCCTGTATACCTGTAGTGTATAGTTTGGGGTCCTGTATATCTGTAGTATATAGTTGGTGGAGGTCCTGTATACCTGAAGTATATAGTTGGTGGTATATAGTTGGAGCTCCTGGTATATAGTTGGAGGTCCTGTATACCTGTAGTGTAAAGTTTGGGGTCCTGTATACCTGTGGTATATAGTTTTGTGGAGGTCTCGTGCACTTGTAGTGTATAGTTTTGGGGTCCTGTATACCTGTAGTGTCCTGTATACCTGCAGGGTTGTATTTACCCGTATGGCAGTGTTAATCAGTCACAGTGTGTCGGTATTGGTCATGTCTGGTATGGGGGTGTTATCCAGTCACAGTATGGCGGTATTGGTCAGGTCTGGTGTGGCAGTGTTATCCAGTCACGGTATGGTGGTATTGGTCAGGTCTGGTATAGCGGTGTTATCCAGTCACAGTATGGTGGTATTGGTCAGGACTGGTGTGGCGGTGTTACCCAGTCACAGTTTGCCGGTATTGGTCAGGTCTGGTATGGCAGTGTTATCCAGTCACAGTATGGCGGTATTGGTCAGGTCTGGTATGACAGTGTTATCCAGCACAGTATAGCGGTATTGGTCAGGTCTGGTGTGGCAGTGTTATCCATTCACAGTATGGCGGTATTGGTCAGGTTTATATGACAGTGTTATCCAGTCACAGTATGGTGGTATTGGTCAGGTCTGGTATGACAGTGTTATCCAGTCACAGTATGGCGGTATTGGTCAGGTCTGGTGTGGCAGTGTTATCCAGTCACAGTGTGGCGGTATTGGTCAGGTCTGGTGTGGCAGTGTTACCCAGTCAGTTTGGTATACCTGTTGTGACCTGTATATACATGTACTGTATGGATGGAGTAGGGGCTCCTGTATATACATGTACTGTATAGTTGGAGTAGGGGGTCCTGTATATACATGTACTGTATAGTTGGAGTAGGGGGTCCTGTATATACATGTACTGTATAGATGGAGTAGGGGGCCCTGTATATACATGTACTGTATAGATGGAGTAGGGGGTCTACCAGTTATTACTGTGGATGTTGTGAGGCAGCGTCCCTAGCAACCATTGCTCCCTGTGGAAATGAAAGCAGTAATCCTATTGGTTTCTAAGGCTCCAACTGCCGTGTCTGCTGCAGCTAATTATATCACCTGTGTTTGCAGTGAGGAGATTTTCCCATTCATCTCTATGGGGCGCCTCTCTTCCCCCTCCCCCTCCTCTCCTGTACATCTGGCGGGGACGGGACCTTCGCAATAACCTTTCCGGGCACCCAATGTATCTGTGTGCCAAATTTGGGGTCAAACGGTTCAGGCGTTTGGAAGTCTATAGAGGACGGATGGACGGACTTTGATTTTTATTATTTAGATGTGATAAACCCCCAACTCCCAAGCAAAATGAATGAAACCAAAGGACACAAAATAAGACACAACACATAATCAGATGTCAAATGACCACAATTTAATTTAAACAACATTGAAAACAGCAAACCCTCCAGCACTCAGGTGAGGAAAAACCCCCTTTGAAGGAAACCTCAAGGGAGCCATGGCTGGAGAATTGCCTATCCCCTGGGCTTAGAGGGTAATACCAATATAACATAGTTTAAGAATTTGTACACTTAATCTGATTTACAGACAAAATATATATATTGTTTTTAGTTTTTTTTTTTTTACACTACAACTGAACAAACAATACACCAATTACAAAACCCCAAAGTACAATCATCTTCCCACCCACCCCACCCCCCAGAAGGGTTCTAAAAGAAGAGCCCTGAGGACCCTGAGGAGAAAACCACCTCCTGGATACAAGCAATCTGGCATAAAATAAGTACCTTATAATTCTCCCTTTAATAGACTTTTACCATAATATTAGAGGTATCCCCAGAACTCCCAACTCCAAAGAATGCTGTAGGACTACCCCCACCCTTCCCGAAGTTCTAACAAATACCTGTTCCCAGAAGGTGGTCAACTCCGCACACCCCCAAATCATATGGCCAAAACCTGCTTGTCCTGCATTACATCTTGGACATTTGTCATTACTCCTCTTCCCTATTCTAAACAGAGACATAGGTGTATAGTACAAACGGTGTATAATATTAAATTGCGTTACCCTGTGGTTACCCACTTGCGACACTCCTCAAATTTCTACATATCGTTGACCATTGAACTTCCCCCACCTCCCCGATATCCATCTCCCATTTCTTTTTGCTATTCACCCTGCCCATATTTACATCCACAAGACTTTTATAAACCCTAGATACACCTTCTTTTAAATAGGGCTCCCTTCTTATTTTATCTATCAGGTCATTACTCACATAGACCTTAAGCTTCCCCACAAGGCTCATTCCACAAAGGGTGTGTCTCACTCTTACGTACTCAAACCAACCCTTATGCCCTACGTTAAATTCATGCTGCAATCTCTCCCAACTTTTAATCCCATTCATACCCCAAATATTTTTCACACATACTATCCCAGCTTCCTTCAGAGTTTTCTGCGTCCCTATTTTTTTTAACTTCACTAAGGTTGTTATTATCCCACAGGGGTGCAAACTCCAACAAACCCTCCATTCCAAACAAACTTTTCAGGTTCTTCCAAACTTTTACCAACAAAGCCACTATACTACATCCTTTCCATTCATTCTCTTCCAACCACCCAGGTTCCAGAACACAAAAAATATCCCTCTCCTCCCTATCGTTATACCTCCCCAACCTGCTAAAAAAAACACTACTCTCCCATCATAACAACCAGAAAATTTGTGACGCAAGGAAGTACAGACCAACATCCAGAACATTCCATCCCCCTTTTTCTACTGGGAGACACAGCCCTTCCAACTTCATGCGAATCCTCTTCTGTCCCCAAATTAAAGAGTTAAACAATGCCCTAATCCTTTTAAAAAGCCCATTTTCTAACCAAAGCGGGGAAGCACAAAAGATATATAAAAGTTTAGGAAGACAGACCGATCTCAACAGAACTATTCTATGAGCTCTGGAATTGGGGAGATTTTGCCGATTTACAGACAATATTGTAGCAAAACCAGACTATATATATACTACACCGGATGTGAGAGATCTGGCTGCCTTATCTGTCGCTGGGTGGAAGTACCTTTTCTCCCCTTCAGATCCAGGTCCACCTCTCAAGAAGGTGGAGACTTGGTTAAAGGGGTAGTCTAAAGCTGCTAGAAGCTCCAAATTACATCAAGGGTAGGGGAGAGTAAAAAAAGCCAAGCTCAAGGTCCTCTGGGCATCCAAGATGGCACTAATCCAGACAGCATGTCTTTCTTTTATAGAACCTTCTTTATGACATAAGTGACTGTGCTCACAGCTCAGAGTTGCTATGGTCACTACAGATGCCCACAGTGATCTGAAGCATTAACCCTTTAAGGGCGAGTCCACACGTTCGCTTTAATGTGATCACTCCTCACTTCTAGGACTCCACCACGTCCGTAATTCTATGCACTTTATCAATAGAGAGTGTGAAATATTTACATGGTTATACACTACTACACATATAGATTTTCACTGGCACAGCCTTTTTTATATTGCTCCAGAGTTTTCCTGGGCGAATAAGGACTTACGATTGATAACTCCAACATAAAAGACTTTTCATTAATTTCATTAGTGCAACATACAATTAAGCTCGTGCCTGATATATGATCTTCCTAACACCCAGACACATCCCTCTCCCCCGGATGTTTTGGAGGGGTGGCTCCTCCTTCCTCATGCGGCCTAGGTGCATTGAAAGAACACTAAAAAGCTTAGAAATGACACAGGTAATTGTAGATGAGATATGCCTGATACTGGCCCTGTAACCAGCACAAACCTCCCAAAGAGGGACACATATGATTTTCTACACTAGCACAATCTGCACACGTCCTACAACAGCTTTACAACTGTCAGTGACTGCACTGCATGCGGCGTCTGTGGTTGTCATGGTGATGCTGCCACCACTAAACATGGCTACTCTGCAAACCTTGTGCTGTTAGCTTTGCCCTCGAGATGGCAGAGGCATGGCAGCTTGATAGAAAACTGACAAATAGGTACATAGGAAGATAGATATAAAGCGATGAGAGAGAATAATAGATACACATGATAAAGATAGATGGATATGGGGCCAGCTCCAGGTTTTAGCGGGCCCTTCTCCTGTGCAACTCGTGCGGCAGCAGGAAAACAGCAGAAACTATAGACATCTAATGTAACTCCTGGGCACCTGCTATAATCGCATTAGATATCTTGAAAGTTTAAACCTTTAACTTGCAAAGATTACAAGCAGTGGGTGAAACCTGCAGACCGTCTTGCACTGTAATTCTTAGTTGGCTGCAGCACTATTCTGCCACTAAAAGGATTACTGCATGTTAGTTTCTGGCAAATCCAATATACCAAGACTAGTATTACCAATACTGCCACACCATATTGTTACTGAATAAAATCCTATACTATTGGAAGACCACTATCCACCTATAGACTATGTTCACACAAGGTCTTTTTATGCAAAATAACGGCTTTTGATTTTAAAATAGCAATGACGATATTTTACAATGATGTCCGTCGAAAATGTTCCTGATCATTATTTATGGCCGTCATAAACAATCAACAATGTTTAGCCTAAAAAAGACATTGTGTGAATATAGATATACAGTGACCGTGATTTGTTTACACAAGTTCTACCTCTGACTGAAGGCTTCTGTTGAAGGTATAGGTATATGCCACCTTAGTGTTATACTTTTATTGTAAGTAAAATGTATACCATGCAGTAAATTATATATACAGTACAGTATACTGTGGTCCTCAGAATAGCAAAGACTTCCTTGTTTTGTTTTCTGTTAGTAGACTATGTACATGTACTGGTGTAAGTGATACAAACAATCTGTGATGGAATGACTACATTGATTTATTCATTGTAAAGAAAGAGCAGCATCTACTATAGGTAAAGAATGCAAGTGAAGTGACTGGCAAATACAATTGCTGAAATAATCATACAAACATTATTTAACATCCAGAAAAAGGTGTTGACACCTGTAAAAGAACAGAAACCATAGAATATCTTTAAATATACTTAGCAACAGTGTGGAAGAGAAAAAAGATCTAAACTATGTAAAAAAAACTTTGGAAGAAGCTGTTGATATTAACCTATTATGGCGTGGGGACCAGGTTCGCACCCAGTTATTCTAATCTATACATGGGCCAATAGGAAGAGTCTATCATATTTCGAGAAGGCCATCGGGATGCGAACCTGGCTCTCTGGTGTCATTTTACAGAGAAAATAAATTATATTGGAAGAATAGTAGGGGTCTCTCTTAGGCTCAGTTCACATGGCGTAAACCTGCCAGAATTCTGCCAGTATCTGTGTCATACTGGCAGTCTATGGGAAGCTTGCGCGTCCCCACTCTCCACTCAGAAGAATTGACATGCCTACCATAGACTGCCAGTATGACATGGAGACTTGTGGAATTCCTCAGTTTTATTCCGTGTGAACTGCCCCTTATATCTAAGTGGCTTTCAAATTGTATATGGGGCCGGTGTTCATTTACCTGTGGCTACAGGGAATCTGATTACTATAGTATGTTCATCTGAACCCTTTTAGAAGTCGACTATTTTTGGCCTTCGGAACCAAGCTATTTTTTTTCGATTTTGTCACTGGTGCATTCTAAGAGCTTTAAATTTATTATTTTTCTGGCAATATAGCTGCATGAGGACTTTTTTTTTTGAGGGGGAAGTTTTATTTGGTGCTGTTTTGGAGTACTTATAGCTCATTGATTAATCCTTTAATGTTTAGGGGGGGCTTGAAAAAAATATTTAAATTTGGTATCATTATATGGCTTAACTATTTTTTATTACCCCTCATTTGGCCTTGTTTGTAACATCTCACTAGCTCTGTGCCCTCTGATAGCCTCACTCTCACCACTAATTGCCCCTCCCAAATTAACACATGGAGCCTGACTTCAGCATTGTGGAGACAGTTAATCATAGCTATAGAACTATATTAGTGGGCACACTGGTCTTTTGAATACTCCATCGTTTGCTCCATCGCAAGTGACCTCATAAGTGACCACTTTAGAATTAGACCAGAATTCACCCTGAAGGAAACCATAAGAAACATCTAAGGAAAAACCTGTAGGTACTGCACATGTATTCCATAGACCTACTAACCACTTAATAAATTTTTACTACTTTCATCATGCTGTTTATCTCTCTATACCTGCTAATCTTATGTCTACATACTTATCCCCCACCCATCCCCCCTGTGGACTCTGTCCACATTAGCCCGTCTCTCCTTCCTTCGCCCATGTACTGTTCACACTTACGTTTTACCTTCAGTAACCCCCATCACCTTTGTTTCTCCAAGGTGCAGCTCAGAGAGTGTCCTCATAAGTCATTAAATCATCTACTATCTCTCACAATTCTCCTCCTTCTTGCAACAGGAGACATTTCTCCTAACCCTGGTCCTCCCTCTTTCACTAACATGCTATCTTCACCTACCACCTACAGAAACCCTCAAAACCTGGTCAGGATTCACTGCCTGCCGGATCTTATCCACATTAACTGTGCTCTGTGGAATGTTCGGTCTGTCCGTAACAAACTTTTATGGTCCTTTTACACGGAGCGATAATTCGCCCAATCGCACGATTAACGATTTTGAATGAACAATGTTTTTTTTATAACGATCAGCGTTTAGACGGAACGATACATCGTACGGAAAATTCGCTATGCGATCGTTTAAGCCTATCTCACACATAGGTGAAATCGTTGAAAGACTGTTTACACTGAACGATTTGCGAATTTTTTGCGAACGATCAACGATGATTTGAGAACATGTTGAAAGATCAAAATGAACGATTTATCGCTCGTCGTTTGATCGTTCGCTGCGTTTACACGATTATCGTTCGAATTCGACCGTTATCGTGCAAAATTGAACGATCAATCGTTCCGTGTAAAAGGACCATTACAGAAGTTCATGATATGTTCATCACTAAATCGCTCCACCTGCTGGCTCTCACAAAAACATGGCTACAAGAGTCAGACACGGCCTCACCCGCTGCTCTTACCCATGGTGGCTTACACCTTTCCCATACTCCTAGACCTGATAACAGGCATGGTGGAGGAGTGGGTTTACTTCTCTCCCCAGACTGCACTTACCAGGTCATTCCCCTTGTGCCCTCCCTCTCATTCTCCTCTTTTGAAGTTCACACCGTACGACTTTTCTGTCCATTTTCCCTGAGAGTTGCAGTCAACTATCACCCTCCTGGTTTACCTACTAAGTTTCTTGATCACTTCTCTACCTGGCTTCCTTACTTTCCATCTTCTGATATTCCTGCTCTAATCATGGGCAATTTTAACATCCCAATTAACAACCCAAACTCCCCATCAGCCGCTCAGTTTCTTTCTCTAACCTACTCTCTTGGCCTCTCTCAGCATTCTGACTCTCCAACCCAGGGTGGGAATACCTTGGACCTGGTCTTCTCCAGACTTTGCCCAGTTTCCCACTTTACTTTCCAACTGAACTCTTAGACCACAACTTCCTATCCTTTATGATAACAAATTCTCATCCTCCTCTTGACACCCCGACCTCACTCACATACAGGAACCTACGTGCTATAGACACCCAACAATTCTTAGACAATGTACAGTCATCATTGCCCCCCATCTCTTCCCTCTCCTGTCCTAATCTGGCTGCCAAACAATACCACGACACCCTTAAAACCACCCTGGACAAACTTGCACCCCTATACCCAAAACAGCCCGACACAGACGGCCACAACCCTGGCACACATCCAGAACTTGCTTTCTTAGACGGTGTTCTAGGTGTGCTGAACGTCTGTAGAGGAAATCCAAGACAACAACCAACCTTCTACATTTTAAGTTTGTGCTTAGAAACTACTACTCTGCTCTTCACTTTGCCGAGCAATCCTACTTCACCACTCTGATCTCTTCTCTATCCCATAACCCAAAACGCCTCTTTGATACCCTCAACTCTCTCCTTAAACCCAAACTTATGACACCCATCAATAACCTCTGCGCTGAAGACCTAGCATCCTACTTCAAGGACAAAATAGATACCATCCATCAGGAGATCATCTCCCGGTCCCCAAGTAATGCTAATCCTATTCCCTCTTACTGTTCCTCCTCATCCCTCTCAGCCTTTGAGCCAGTGACAGAGGAGGAAGTCTTCAGACTCCTCTCCTCCTCTCACCCTACCACCTGCCCTAGTGACCCTATTCCCAAGGTACTCTTGGGACCTCTGGTCTATTCCCACTTAACCCGCTACCTCTCTGAAAACTCTCTTCTTGACGCCCTTCAGTCTGTTTTCCGTCCTCTCCATTCTACAAAAACTGTCCTTACTAAGGTCTCTAATGATCTCCTCACCGCCAAATCTAAAGGTAACCATTCTCTGCACATTCTCCTGGATCTATCTGCAGTATTTGACACTGTAGACCACCAGCTCCTCCTCTATCGGCCTCAAGGACTCTGCTCTTTCCTGGTTTCCTCCTATCCCCCTGACCGCTCATTTAGTGTATCATTTTCTGGCTCCACCTTATCTTCTCTCCCTCTTACAGTCGGGGTCCCTCAGGGATCAGTCCTGGGCCCTCTCCTTTTCTAACTTTACGCTTTACCCATTGGACAAATCATCAGCAAGTTTGGTTTTCAGTACCATCTCTATGCTGATGATACCCAGCTCTATACCTCCTCCCGTGATATCACCCCCGCTCTTCTACAGAACACCAGTAACTGTCTGTCTGCTGTCTCTAACGCTATGTTCTCCCTATTCCTAAAACGAAACCTTGCTAAGACTGAGCTTCTTGTATTCCCTCCCTCTGCTAAACACCCTCCACCTGACATCTCCATCTCTGTCTGTGGCTGCACACTGATTGGCTGAGCAGGACTTCAGGGAGCCAGGAGTCACAGAATCAGGCCGGAGCACGGACGGGTAAGGTATTCACCGGGCAGCGGTGGATTAAGGGGTGAAATCCGCTGCGATCCTGTACATGTGAAGCTACCCTAAGTGTATATTCATCTGTTTGTTGTGAATATTCCTTTAAATGTCCCATTCATCTGAACGGTGCTCACAGAAAAACATGTGCTGCGGCCAAGACAACTCCATCCAGATATTCATTGGTTTAGCACTTTGCACATTTGTGTTAATTTACTTCGTATATATGTAATGTTGACTAGAGGTGAGCGAATTTACATTACAAATTAATCAAAGCACTTCATTTGCTCGGTACTCGGCTTATATGTTGGCTATCCTAATGTTGTTACCCTGTCCTGAAAAACAGAAAAATTTCCCAAGACTGGATCCAGCTTTTCCAGGCACCTGGGATGAAGCTGCAGGGAGCGGCACAGAGATAAATGAATGTAAAGTTCTTAGGGATCCGAGCTTTTCCTATGCGGTTTGGTTTTGGTTTTAATTGCTTTTAATGTGTCTGTATCCTAGTTGTTTCCATGTGTATAATTAATTGATTTTCTATTGATTATTTTTGAGTGCAGCCTCTTTTGGGTATACAACATGTTTTATTTTTCCTGGTTAAGTATTGTACTAGTATGCTTTGAGGTTTATTGCTCCCATTTTTCATGATATGGTTGTCCAGTTGTCAATTATAAATCTTCAGAGGTCCTGCAATGTATTTAAAACAGTATGTACAATACAGACATTATAGTATGTAAGTATATCTTACAATTCAATTATAAGGGTAGTTTTCTGATGATCATCCGAAAAGCAGGCCAACAGCTTTCTTCACTCCTGAAACAATTTTACCCTAAACAAAATTAAAAGGATGGTCGATATAAATATTTCCCTGTGATAAACATGAACAATTTCCAAGTACCTTAAATTTAAGTTGCAACATAGAAATTGCATCCTTAATATGATATAGAATGGGAAATGGATGAGCTGATTCACAAACTATTTTTTGAGATTTGCTTTATAACAAACCCCTATACACGGAGTCTCCCAATAGGCCTTAAAGTGTCACTGTTATAAATTTCAAAAACTATATCAGTAGATGTAATATAAAGCAAGTTTGCAATTTACATTCATTTTTTTTGTTATCATGGAAAACACAGCACTTCCTGTTTTCTGACAACACAGTGTTAGGAACCGGACAGCAGGACAAGACAAACAGTGAGCCCTAAGCTCAGCCCCGCCCACTGTCCTCTACCTATTTGCCACAATCCGCCCTAAAATGGCGGCGAGCAACTGGGCGGCAGTCCCTGCGCTGGCTAGGTGGGACACAAGGACAAGACAGACAGACAAAACACAATAACGAATGGTCAACAGTCCGGGTCACAACAAATGGGCAGCAAAAGTACAAAATCAATATCCGAAGGCAAAGTCAATATACAGGCAGTATGGTCAGGGGCAGGCAGCAAACAAGAATGGTCAGAAAGGCAAAGCAGGGTCAGAATCAACAGAGCAAGAATAGAAACACAGAACCAGGCAGAGACAAGCTCAATATCCGGCCAAGATATCCCAGACTGAGGTAGTTATATAGGAGGCCAGGGTTCTGATCCAGAACATAATTGGACCATCCCCCTGAACTCCAAGCACAGACAGCTGAGAACAAAACAGATCCACTGGCAGGAAGACCTGTCAGTCACAGCAGAACCAAAACACAGATTAACCCTGACATGGCCAGACAGAACTCAGCAGGTGAAGTCGGGTGTGTCTCCCAAAGAGAGCAAATAACCAGTGTTCAGACACAGCAAAACAAAACACAGAACAGAATAAGAATATCAGCGCCTTTTCGGCCGTACAGCACGAGCAGAGGGGCGCATAATGCTCCGCAAAGATACAGTCCTGACACACAGGAAAAAGTCAGAAAACAGGAAGTCCAGTATTTCCTAGGCCATCTGAGCGCTCACAGAGAGAAGGCAGTCATGTGATTGATGACACATTGGGGGAGATTTATCAAAGGGTGTAAAATTTAGACAGGCGCAAACTACCCACAGCAACCAATCACAGCTCAGCTTTAGGCAGTGCTGAAAGGAAAGAGGAACTGTGATTGGTTGCTGAGGGCAGTTTGCACCAGTTTAAATTTTACACCCTTTGATAAATATCCCCCATTGAGCTGAAATTCCTGTGTTTAGTCTCTTTTTTCAACCAGCACAAGTCATAAAATCTGCCTTCAGGAGACTGGACCTGGATTTCAGCTCTGTTTTACAGCATGATAATAACAAAAATAAAATAAAATAAAATAAAATAATGAATGTATATGGTAAACTTGCTTTATTTCACATATACAGTTGATTTAGATTTTGAAAGTTGTAATGACAGTGACACTTTAAAGGTTTGAAATACTGGTAGAAGTTGAAATGTTCCATCTAGTGGAATAAATGAATGGCTTGAATCACAAGTCCAGTCTCTTTCATATATGCATGTTAAAGGGAACCTGTAATCTCTTTCATGTTTCCTAAAGCAGGAATCAAAGGGGTGGTCCCTGGCATACTTTGCCCCCTCCCCCCTCTGCCAGTAGATAGAACTCTCTCTATGCCCAGACATGGAGAAATTTGTCAATCAAGGCTGGTGGGGGACTTCATGCATTTAGGTTAGCAGTAACTAATGCCCAGGTAGAGTGCATAAATCCATTTGCTGCATGTGCCTCTAAACAGCATGAAAAGTGCAAATCTACATGGGGGGGTTTTGAATGGTTTCCTTACCCGGCAAGGAAATAATGGTGCTCAAGTGCTACAAGTAGATATAATAGAATCACTTATTTTATTATATAAATAATAACACTTTTTTTATTGCACAGATTGGCTGGAATTTTAACAGACAAATACCTTTAACCCTTTAATGACCAGGAAATGTTTTTGCTTTTTCCTTTCCTCCTTGCCTTCTAAGGGTCATAGCTTTTTTTAAAATTATTATTATCAATGGAGCCATGTATAGTATAGTGACTGCAGCTCTGGAGGTGATTGTGGGGAAGCTTTGGAGGTGTATGGAGCATAATACTGTACATCATATAAGAGGAGGACTGTGGGGCTGCTCTGGTGGTGTATGTAGTGTAATACATTATGTAACATGGGGAATGTGGGGCCAGCTCTAGAGGTGTATACAGCATAATACATCATGTAACAGGGAGACTGTGGGGGCAGCTCTAGACATGTATAGAGTCTAATACATTGTGTAATAGGGGGACTATATGGGCAGCTCTGGAACCATGTAAAAAAAAAAACACGACTTGCCAGAGTGCCCCTTCAAGTTGAACAGAACCATACAGGTAAGATGTTTAATAAAAGAGTGTAATTTTTTACCACTAAGTAATAAGGGAACCATGTTCATGTAACCTAAGAAAGTGAAAGTGATTTCCATAGCCTATAAATGTCTGTAAATAACAGGCTCAAGTTGACACTATACAGTCATGGCCAAAAGTTGTGAGAATGACACAAATATTATATGTTCACATGATCTGCTGCCCTCTGGTTTTTATGTGTGTTTGTCAGATGTTTTTTTTTATCAAATACAGAAATATAATTGCAATCATATTATGAGTTACAAAAGCTTATATTGAGGCTCCGTTCCCACTGAGCAAAGGAGGCGGAATTCCGCGACGGAATTGTCCGCCGCGGAATGCCGTTAGCCTCCCGCTCATAATGGGACTCTATGGGAGGCGCGCGCTCCTGCCCTGTCCGCGCTGAAGAATGAACATGTTCATTCTTCAGCGCGTACAGAGCAGCAGCGCGCGCCTCCCATAGACTCCCATTATGAGCGGGAGGCTAACGGCATTCCGCGGCGGACAATTCCGTCGCGGAATTCCGCTAGCTTTGCTCAGTGGGAACGGGGCCTGACAGTTAGAATGAGTGAATGCAGCAAGTCAATATTTGCATTGTTGACCCTTCTTCTCCAGGACCTCTGCAATTCTCCCTGGCATGCTCTCAATAAACTTCTGGACCAAATCCTGACTGATAGCAGTCCATTCTTGCACAATCAATGCTTGCATTTTGTCAGAATTTGTTGGTTTTTGTTTGTCCACCCGTCTATTGATGATTGACCACAAGTTCTCAATGGGATTAAGATCTGGGGAGTTTCCAGGTCATGGACCCAAAATCTCTATGTTTTGTTCCCTGAGCCATTTAGTTATCACCTTTGCTTTATGGCAAAGTGCTCCATCATGCTGTAAAAGGCATTGTTGATGGCCAAACTGCTCTTGGACGGTTGGAAGAAGTTGCTCTTGGAGGGCATTCTAGTACCATTCTTTATTCATGGCTGTGTTTGTAGGCAAGATACTGAGAGAGCCGATTGGCTGAGAAGCAACCCCACACATAAATGGTTTCAGGATGCTTTACAGTTGGCTTTACACAAAACTGGTGGTAGCGCTCACCTCGTCTTCTCCAAATAAGCTGTTTTCCAGATGTCCCAAACAATCGGAAAGGGGATTCATCAGAGGAAATGACTTTACCCCAGTCCTCAGCAGTCCACTCCCTGTACCTTTTGCAGAATATCAGTCTGTCCCTGATGTTTTTTCTGGAGAGAAGTGGCTTCTTTGCTGCCCTCCTTGAGACCAGGCCTTGCTACAAGAGTCTCTGCCTCACAGTGTGTGCAGATGCACTCACACCTGCCTGCTGCCATTCCTGAGCAAGCTCTGCACTGCTGGTAGCCCGATCCCGCAGCTGAAACACTTTTAAGAGACGGACCTGGCGCTTGCTGGTCTTTCTTGGGCGCCCTGGAGCCTTTTTGGCAACAACGGAACCTCTCTCCTTGAAGTTTTTGATGATGCAATAGATTGTTGACTGAGGTGCAATCTTTCTAGCTGCGATACTCTTCCCTGTTAGGCCATTTTTGGGCAGTGCAACGATGACTGCTCGTGTTTCTTTAGAGATAACCATGGTTAACAGAAGAGAAACAATGATGCCAAGTACCAGCCTCCTTTTAAAGTGTCCAGTGGTGTCATTCTTACTTAATCGTGACAGATTGATCTCCAGCCCTGTCCTCATCAACACCCACACCTGTGTTAATGGAGCAATCACTGAAACAATGTTAGCTGGTCATTTTAAGGCAGGGCTGCATTGATGTTGAAATGTGTTTTGGGGGATAAAGTTCATTTTCTAGGCAAATATTAACTTTGCAAGTAATTTCTGTTAAGGTGATCACTCTTTATAACATTCTGGAGTATATGCAAATTGCCATTTTAAAAACTGAAGCAGTAGACTTTGTAAAAATTAATATTTGTATCATTCTCAAAACTTTTGTCCATGACTGTATACAGTATGAGAGGTCCTTTAGCAATATTATACCTAAATACCTAAACACTTCCCATTTAAAGAGAAAATCTGCCTATACTGTACATACAGTATAGTATATAATCTCTATATGACAGTACCTCAAAATGGCCACAAGATGGTGGTATTGGTCTATGAAGAAAGTTCCAACTATCAATGTATGGCCCACAGAACAGTGCCTCGACAAATCTAACTTATACCAAAGTTGGCCATAAATAGGTTTCCCTCATTTGATGCTATGCTCTGTGTGTCCCCATGTGCCTGTATAGACTTGTATCTAGCTCAGGAATTACAAGTCATATTCAGTAAACAGGTGCCATTGCTAAGCTGTGGATATGTCAAAATTGTCCGAGCAATACCTATTTAATTTGTTGTCTACTTACCAGGATATTACCAAAGGTAGAGCTTTTTTTCCCCTGAATAAAAACAGAAGTTTTAAACATAAGCAACAATAGATTATACACATATACTGTATGTAACTACAGAGGAGCTGGTATAGAGGTATAGCTTTTGGAAAAACTGCGTAAAATATTTATCTCTCAATACAATAAAATCAATCAGCTGTCAGATGATTTTTCATTATTTATACTATGTGGATATTATGTTAAATATTAACTTCATTGTAACTCTGTAGTACATACTTATTAATTTGCGCTTGGTACCAATCACAGCTTAGCTTTCTTTTTAACCTTTGCCCCCTTTTGCACTTGAAAGCGGCATAGCTGGTGTAATAAAGCTTCAACCTTTATTTGGCAAAGCGCTGACATAGATATATTCTCCCCAACATGCTTGCATTAGAAACATAAGTAAAACAATATAGGATCAATAAAATAGTGGCACATAAACTGGTCCACCAGTAATTCTTACCAGTGACTTGCATTCTACCTTTAGCAGCTGGTCTGTAATCTTCATGTCATCCTTAAATATATAGAAAAAACTATTATGTGCTCTTTTCAGCGCATTATTGAGTATGTTTGAAGAACACCTGGCTCAGCTTAAAATGAATACAACAGCTGAAATGTAGCATCAGTGAGTTATAGTGTACCTATCATTCTGAGGTGAGAGGCTGCAAAAAACAGCATCTCCGTCCCCAGGGCATCAATCCGCCTCATAAGCATATGGGTTAAACTACAAAGTACATGAAAAAGGTGCTGAGGATGAAGGTAAGGAACTTACCTTTTTCCTCAGCACCATGTGTCCTATAATGGCATATCAGCAGGTTAGGATAATAAAGGTTTCCTTTTTAATATATATATATAAGTATATGGATATTTTTTGTTTTCTTAATACAATGTATGGCTATGTTCACATATACCATTTTGGTCAGTCTTTTGGTGAACATTTTTTTTCTAACTAAAAGCAGGAGTGGAACTGACAGGAAAATTTATAATGGAAAGATTAGCAGTTTCTCTGTTTTCAACCCCTTCCTGGTTTTGGTTAAAAAAACAGAACTACAGAAATACTATGTGTGAACATAGCCTAACTCCAATAGTATTAATCCTTATTCCTATAAGGGTAATATTGTGTCATTAATTATTTTTTCAATTTAGTTTTTTTTTTTATTGTTTATGCAATGCATACCTACTAGTGTCACCAATGTTTAGTTTGCGTTCTACGATGAAGCGCAGTCTACACTTGGTTTCATTTATGTGTCAGAATAGGGATCTAGTATGTCACCATTTCTATTTATTGGAGGTGATATTTGCAGAGAGATTTATCTGACAGATATTTGAAACCAAAGCCAGGAATGGATTTGAAAAGAGGAGAAATCTCAGTCTTTTCTTTATGACCTTTTCCCAGGTTATAGTCTGTTCCTGGCTTTGGCTTCAAAAATCTGTCAGATAAATCTCACTATGTAAAGGCACCATTTGTTGGAGGGCAATGTGACATCACCACATAAGACAACCAATTTTTTTTCGATATCTTTTCACAAAACTATCACTGAGCCTCCATTTCCTCACCAGAAGCCATGCAATGGGATTATCTGCCTTTGGGGAAGAAATGGGGTTGATGTTTTATCCGCACTTGCGATTGCAAACGTGGAAACGCTGCCATATTCTTTACTTACACCAAAACAATCTAACAAATTCTAAATGAAGCAAGAAGCTGTAAATATTTATTAAGCAAAAGGATAGTAATAACAAATTACCGCAAGTTGGAGAATTTCTGAGACGAGTTGATCTGCAATCTTCCCTGCATTCTCAGTAACTTGCTCCTAAAAAAATATAATTCAGATATTCATAATATTATGTAGGCAGTTATTGTAAGTAATTGTACAAATATTAGAAGATAAAGACATTCTTATTGTGCATGTTAAGAGGTAACAGTCTTACTATTTGCTTAGTTGCCATGTTAAATATTTTTATTTTATATTGGGCCATTTTAGCACAACAGGAGTAATTCTATGTTTGAGCTAATGGAGAGAGATGTCCTGAACATGAACTTAACTCAAAAATTTCCTTACTCTCTTCATCTGCAGCAGCACTATGGTGAAAATATATGCACTTTTTTCTGTGATTTGGACCCACTACTGGCCATAACACCTACCATGGCCACATACTATAGCAATGAGTGTTCTTCTGTCAGCTATCGCTCCGAATCACTCCATGAACATGAATGCTCAGCAGTTTATTTTCTATTGTAAAAAAAAAAAAAAAGGATCAGGCAGTTAACACCCAACTTGCCTGATCCTTCATTTATTTAATGTGTATTGGTGGCTTTGGCTGACATGTCTAATCTGTATGGGTGGCCTTATTGAATCCGCACTGCAGATTTTGCCAGTATGGTCATCACTTTTTGATGTGGTCTCATATAAATCATAACAATCTAGGATAAGAGGAGCATTATTCACTTTTCATTTATGCCTTAAAGTAATCAAAAAAACATAAAAATATCATCCATTTCTAGGTGCTAATGTTTAATATTTTGATTTGGTGTACCCCATACCAGAGTATTCTTGGTTTTCAGAACATCATCGAGTGAACAGCCAATATCTTTCTAGAAAATACATGAACATTAAATAATAGTGTTAACACAATCTTAAAGGGGTTATCCAGTGTGGAAGGATTCTATTTCAATAAATCTTTTACCCCCAGACATATAACTCTCTGATAAAGTGTAATCACTAGAGCAAATGAGCAAACAGAGTCCATCTGAACCCAAACAATCGGAATTTGATTAGTGGCGGCTGCTGAACTTGGATAAAGCTCTAAGGTTGTCTGGAAAACATGGATACAGCCAATGACTATATCCATGTTTTCCACATAGCCTTAGGGCTTTATCCAAGTTCAGCAGCCACCGCTAATCAAATGCCGAAAGTTCGGGTTCGGATGGATTCGAGCATGCTCGAGGTTCGCTCATCTCTAGTAATCACCAATAGTACTGGCTTAGTTGTACTTATGTGCTTCACCCTCTCTCCAAAGACAACACATCATCTTTTGATGTCACAGGAAACTCGGCTAGATCTCTGAGCCTCTCTGGGCCTCTCTGCCTAGCTACATTAACATCTCCCTGTCATACATAAATACATATATATCTTAATTGGGACATTTAGGGTTCCTTCACACGTACCGTATCGCTGTGTATTTATCGCTGCCAGTTTCTCGCACATAAATCCACAGTGATACTGATTGCTATCAAGCCAATGTATGTGTATTCTCACTGTGTGTTTTGTGCAATTTTTACATGCGAGTTTTGATTTTCATATTATTTTTACAGGTGAGTTCAACACCACAAAAAACGCAGCTACAGTGGTACCTTGGTTCAAGAGTAACTTGATTTAAGAGCGTTTTGGTTTAAGAGCTCACAGTTTTTCAAAATTGTGACTTGGTTTAAGAGCATTGTTTTGGTTTAAGAGCTCCCTGTACTAGGTGGGAGCGCGAGTTGGGGAGGGACATGGTCTATATAGCGGGGTCTACAGCACTGTACTCTGACCCAGGAAGTCTCCCTTGCCTTCCAAATCATAGCAGATCCACTTCAGGCTGGGGCTTACATCAGGGGACAGGACTGTGGAGGTAATCTCTTCATAGCTGTAACCCCTCTCTCCCCGGACAGAGTGCTGCATGTATGTACCCACATCTATACTGCTCAGTCCTTCATGCTCCCTGCAGTCTCTGTCAGTCCTGATGAGTCCATGCTGAGCACACACCCCTTCTTCATTGCTGTCATGTGACCACACAGATCTCTGACAGCAGTCCTGCTTCTCTATTCTAGCATGTTGTACTAGGCTACTGCATTATAGGGATCTGCAGTTCCACCCTGTATCTACCAACTGCTGCTGTGTTATCAGGGTTGTGCAGTTATTATACATTTTACTCCACACGCTGATTGCTATACTGCACAGTAACCTATAACATTACATATTCAGCTGTTTATAAATGTTTGTTTCATTTGTCTTACATGTTATTCAAAATATAAAATCATTATTTTTGGGGTGTGGAATCAATTGTCTGCATATCAGTGATTTCTTATGGGAAAATTTGCTTTGGTTTAAGAGTGGATTTGGATTACAAGCAAAGTCCCAGAACCAATTATGCTCGTAATCCAAGGCACCGCTGTACTTTCATGCAAGTTTGATGCAAGTTTTGTGCGAGAAATAAGCAGCCATATGGTACGTATGAAGGCACCCTTAGGGAGAGTAAGTTGAGATTAAAACATGCTGCCTTGTGCTGGTTGAAGCAACAGGTGCTGCAACCTCTCTGGAAGTAACTACGTAGCCAGGAAGTACAACTGTGAAATACAGAACCAATACCCCCAAAACAAATGGATTTTTGGTGGTTTCAGAACTGGGGGGAGACAGATAAGCAACAGAGATGAGTGAGTACTAAAATGCTCGTTACTCAAGTTAAGTATTTTCAAATGCTCCAGTGCTTGATTCGTGTAACAAACCTTTTTTAAGTCAATGGAAGACTGTTGTAAACTAGTACATATCTAACAACACTAATCCCTACACTTGCTCTGTCCCTGCTTTAGCAGCTCTCCCTATGGGAATCAGGAGATCTGGGTCTATATATACCCAGGTCACCTAATGTGGCTGGCCAATCACTGCTATGCAGCATGTAGTATGTAGTATTGGCTAATTAAATCTGCCAAACATGCGGGGAGAAGACTATAATTTTAACTTGAGCACCACATGGCTGAGTATCGAGTAAGCCGATAATCGAGTGAATAGTGAGCTCGAACAAGCATGCTCGCTCATCTTTAGTAAGCAAAGCTATATGCTTTGCAGTAAGTGTATAAGAATATAACAAATTAAAAAACAAACACTTACAAAGGTAATGTTTAACTGTGTAAGAAATTCATTACTCAATGCCTCATTCTTCGCATCCTGTAAAAAGTCATAATGTGAAATCTTGTTAAATAAGGTATTTCAGTTATTTGTAGGATAAATATTACATATAAAACAACACAAACTATTTGGGGCTTCTGAGCCTAGTGTCACACCCAACCACATTTTTGGAAAAATGCCACTACAGTTTTTGATGCATTTAAAGAGCCAAAACCAGGAGTTGATCCAGCGGGAAGGGAAATTGTCATTACTCCTGTATATTTCCAATTCCTTATGTAATGACAGCATGGTGCCAGCACGTTTTCATCCACTGCTTCTTGTTGTTGTCTCTAATCTGGCTGACAGTTTAGGATTCAAAATTTGGGACAAACACTAGCCTATAGCCCAGGGGTCCTCAACTGGCGGACCGCGGTCCGAACCCGGACCGCGGAGGCCAGCTTTCCGGACTCCTGGTCAGACCTCCTAACCGCCCCGGATCCGGTCCGTCCCGGGGCGGTTAGGAGGTCCCGCTCCCCACCGCACTGCCTCCCGCCCCATAGGCGTACTGTCCTTAGATGTCAGTACGCCTGTGGGGCTGGGGGTAGTGTCGGTCCGGCCCCCGGCTGATACGCGCTCTCTGGGGATGTCCCGGGGATTCCCCAGCAGAGCGCGCACCACAGACCTCAGTGTACGCTGCAGGCCTGCCCTTCCCGGAAGTGCAGGCCGGCGGCGTACGCTGAGGTCACTGATGCGCGCTCTGCTGGGGAATCCCCGGGACATCTTTACAGAGCGCATATCAGCCGGGGGCCGGACCGACGGGAAGAGAAGAAGACAGCCGCAGCGGGGAACGAGGGGGGCTATATACTACTGAGGGGGCTATATACTACTGGGGGGAGCGCACAGGGGGCTATATACTACAGGGGGGACCTCACAGGGGGCTATATACTACTGAGGGGGCTATATACTACTGGGGGGAGCGCACAGGGGGCTATATACTACAGGGGGGACCTCACAGGGGGCTATATACTACTGAGGGGGCTATATACTACTGGGGGGAGCGCACAGGGGGCTATATACTACTGAGGGGGCTATATACTACTGGGGGAGCGCACAGGGGGTTATATACTACAGGGGGGACCTCACAGGGGCTATATACTACAGGGGGAAAGCACAAGGGGGGCTATATACTACTGGGGGGGACCTCACAGGGGGCTATATACTACTGGGGGGAGAGCACAGGGGAGCTATATACTACTGGGGGGAGCTCACAGGGGGCTATATACTACAGGGGGACAGCGCACGGGGGGGGCTATATACTACAGGGGGAGCTCACAGGGGGCTATATACTACAGGGGGGAGCTGACAGGGGGGCTATATACTACTTGGGGGGAGCTCACGGGGGCTATATACTACTGGGGGGAGCTCACAGGGGGCTATATACTACAGGGGGAGAGCACAGGGGGGCTATATACTACTGGGGGGAGCTCACAGGGGGCTATATACTACTGGGGGACAGCGCACAGGGGGCTATATACTACAGGGGGAGAGCGCACAGGGGGGCTATATACTACTGGGGGAGCTCACAGGGGGCTATATTCTACAGGGGGAGAGCGCACAGGGAGGCTATATACTACTGGGGGGAGCTCACAGGGGGCTATATACTACAGGGGGAGAGCGCACAGGGGGGCTATATACTACTGGGGGAGCAACAGGGGGCTATATACTACTGAGGGAGAGCGCACAGGGGGGGGCTATACACTACTGGGGGAGCAACAGGGGGGCTATATACTACCAGGGCAGTCACCCCCTTTGTACCTAATATCAAAGGCCTGGTGAGAGAGAAAAAAATGCCAGTTTTCCTGCTAATAAGCAGCAATTCTGTATATAAATAGTTGAACGTTTGTGACAAAGTAACAAAACACGTTTCCTACTGATGTTCAGCTCGGACCTTCACCTGACAATAGACCCCGGTAAGTGGACCTTCACTAAAAGTTGTTGAGTACCCCTGCTATAGCCTAATAATTGCTAGCATAAATAGTGATCCATAAATAGTGATCCTTCCCGCCAGATATTATAATTTACTATGATCTACTGTGCAGATGAGAGTAAGTGCAAATATATGCGCTCCTTGTTTACCTTTCCTTGTTGGAACAGACAAAGCAGGTTTTGCAGCTTAGAAATGAGAGATGGGACATCATTCTAAAAAAACAGAAGTCTATTAAAAATCTGTAAAATATTACAAAACCAATTTAAGAACTGTTGTCAGACACACCCAAAATAAATACAGTAAAATTTCTGGAATTTGGCATTACACAGGTGCAGTTTTACTCAGGGTGCTATGCATGTGATTTATTTAATAACTAGAATCAAACTTTTGGTCATATACTGTATTTTTACGGCGTACGAGATGACTGGGCGTATGAGACGAACCCTGACTTTCAAGTAGATTGTCAGGGAAATGTTAACCCCTGCCTACCACAGCAGGGTTTACTAGCTGGCAGGGAGGGGTTAACTGCAGTTAGAGAAAAGAAAACAATTAACTCATCCCATTCCCGACATAGGCATTGTGATGTACATTGTCTGCGCCGGGGGTCCCCGAAGCTCTCTCGGGCAGCCGAGCGAAGCTTGTAGACACTTGGCTGCAAAGAGAGTTTCGGGAGAATGACAGAGGCTTCTTGGACTTCTGGAGCCTCTGTCATTCTACCAAAGCTCTCCCAGCAGTCAAGTGTCTCCGAGCTTCTCTGATGAGATGCTCGGCTGCCTGAAAGAGCTTCGGGGACCTCCGGCACAGGCAGTGTACATGGGACAAGAGAAGCTTGGCTGCCGGGAACTGGTCACAGGTGAGTAACTATTTGTTTTTGTTTTTTTTATAGTGGTCACCGCATACGGTGAGGATATGGCCATTTTTGAGCTCCCCACCATATGCGGGAATGTTTTAGGGTTAAACGCCGGAAAATACGGTAATATATACAGTGAGAGAGATGGCATATTCCTGTGGGATTTGGGGATTTGTTTGTGCGGTCTGTCGGTGATGTAGCAAGACCAAAGCCTAGCTGCCACATGTACCCAAACCTACTATACTGTCCAGGCTTGTGATGCTAATATGTCATGCCCATAACTGCATAGTAAGTATATTAAAAAACAAACTCTCGTCCCCTCAATGTTTTGCCATCCGATGATGGCTTTGTCAAAATGAATTGACAGGAATTAACTTTTGTTGGTAACACTCATATAAAAACCTAATTACAACTGCACAATATATACTGTAGGTCCTTGATTTTAAACATTTTTCATCTCTCTCTTACTGTATATATTAGACATACACCATTAAAAATTAGTCTTCATTGCCTAAAAGGTCGATTCTAGTTGTTAAATGTTTAGGCCTGGCAAGGAGACTAGGGGCGAAAAATAGTTGTTTGATGCCTGAGATGTACACACATAAAATATAATAAGTGCCAAAGCCATCTATTCTGATTTAGTTGATACCACTGTAGTCATTTATTAAGACAGCATTTCAAGGCAGTCTTAAATAAAGCCCCATCCCATTTAGTCGGACAGATTTACTTGTAAAGCCGGCTGAAGTTGTGCCTGTTGCAGGGATTTCACAAATTTCTACATCTGTTCCAGAGCGGGGTTGTGGGTTGTGTACACCACTGAAAAGGTAAGAATTTGTGCCTTTTCCATGACCTACAGCAGAGTCGCAATGTTAATGTTTCCCTTGTCTTTCTGAAAAAGCACTATTGTTTAGCAGTGGAAATGGGGTGACATAGAAAAATCTGAAAACAGCTAAAATGCTGACTTTCATTTAATAAACGTATCTTGCCATTTTTGTAATTGGGATATACTTTAATCCTTTCCTTCTGATAAAACTTGTCCGTTTATTATCAGTTTGTCATCTTAACCCTTCACAAACGTGGTCAATTTAAATGTTTGCGTTTCTCATCACCTTCTAAGAACTATAATGTTTCCATTTACAGACCTTTATAAGAGCCTTTTACTACGTTAAAAATTAAAAATAAGATATACTAACTCTATATTACCTTTTACTTACCTCTATAACTTGTTTATTTTCTATTATCCATAAATGGGGCTGTGGAAAAGCTCATTTATTTGCACTCATTTTGGTGTAGATAGGACCAATTACTTACTATTACTATTACTTCGGTTTTTTTTTCTGATATAGTTGACCAAAATCAGTAATTCTGGCATTTGGTTTTTTGATCTGGCATTTGATAACCTTGCAACATCCATACTATTTTATTGTAATAATTTGGATAATTCTACATGTGGCAGTACCAAATTTGTTTGTGGTTTTATTTGAAGAAATTGCATTGATCTGTTAAATTGGTTCTCTGCTAGTACAGCAAACCTCAGGTATTCTTTACTAGAAGATCTAGATAGCAAGCAAGAAGGCTGTTAAAAAGTCAGTTGGCAGCATAAAGGGCATTAAAGGGGTTGGCCACTTTATAGTAAGTTCAGCATACAGTATTACTAACTGTACTCACTGCATTTACTGACAGCAGCTCCCTGTGTACCTTAAAGAGCTAAAATCAGGCTCCCCTCCTCCAGGCTGTGCTGTCCTGCTCTGTGGTGAGTCTGTCCATAATATGGCCAACATGTAGTATGGACATGGTCACATTTTCCTCCATGTCGGCCATCTTATAGAAAGGAATCACCACAAAGCAGGACAGCACAACCTGGAGGAGGGGAGCCTGACTTAAGTTCTATGGAGCTTTTATCAGTAAGTGCAGGGAGTACACTTACTAATACTTTTACTTAATAGTTGCCAACGCATTCAAATAACCAGGATAACCATGGTTTTTCATACTGATCAGTGACAGTAATTTTCGGCTGCTGGTAACAGCTGGCACCCACCATGTAATAAGTGAGCTAGGCTCCTAATCTCACTTTAAACTACTCAAGCATGTGCTGAGAGATTAATGGGCCTATATAAGACTAGGAAATATAGCTTCTTTCTTTTAGGAACACCACCCTTCAAACATATGGCGTTGCAGTTCCACCCCACACTCTATTTCACTGAAAGAAATAAGAAAAGTTCTAACCGTCTACTGTATAAGTGATATAAGTTCAAAAAAATTAAATAAATGAATAAATATACCTGCAAAACTTTTGACAGGCAAGACATGTTGGTGTTCTTAAAATCTAGAAATAGGTTAGAAAATATTTATGAAAATGTGAACTAACGTTCATTGCAATAAGATTTAGGGAGTCACAGGTTGAAGACCACAGATATTTGCAACACACATGTATTCTTACTTATTTTATTGTACACTTACACACAACCCAGGTAGATTGGAAATGAGCAAAGTCTTTGCTTTTTATGGCGAAATAAATACTATGATTAAAGGTCCTTTGATACTGAACAATATCTTTTAGGATTTATTAATATCTGATGGGATAAAACAATCTTCAAAATTTTAATATTAAGAATTGATCATGCATGTATAATATTCAGTGCTATTGCATGTGTAGTATTAGTAACAGTAGTGGAAATTGTTTTGTGTCTTCAATACATATGCCATATGCTCAGAAATTGTACAATGAGTATATGCAATATAGCATACAACGAATATTTAGAATAAAAGTCAGATTAGACCCACAAACTAACATTATATTTTTGCCACGTTCACAAGCCGTTGTTTATGACCACTGCTTAATTGCATAGCAGTGAATGGAACCACAGCCGTAGTGTATACATACTGTATACACTACGGCCGTGGTTCTCGGCGAACGCACAAAATAATTAACACGTCTATTTTGTAAGGCTGCTGTTCAGTGAACAGCGACTGTACAAAATAAGCTGTGCTAACAGTGTAAAGTACAGCTCCTGGCCGTACTTTACACTGTGGTCTATGGCAAATTGGAGTGCAGACAAACTCAGATGTCTGAAAAAACAAAACAGGGGGCTCTACCTGATTAGTTATGGAACGGGGTGCCACTCAAATGCCTAGATTATAACCATAGCAAACCAAAAGAAGCAAAGAGTGATGTCTCAAGGCAGCTCTGCCATTTAGCGGCCAGCGGCCGAGGCGGGACTCTGGAGTTCCGAGGCGGGACTCCGCTATGGCCACTGATTGGCAGAGCTGCCTTGAGACATCACGTCTCATGCGGCAGCTCTGACCAGGCAGAGGCCGCGGGACGGGAGTACCGGGCGGCGCGATCTGGGCACCGGCGCTGGAACGGGGGAGGTAAGTGACCTCTGGCTTCAATTTCCTCCCCCTTCCCGGCGATCCTCCAAAATACCCCCCGGCCCGGAGTACCCCTTTAATGTTCCCCTGCATTGTCCCCATATAGTTATAATGTCCCCTGCATTGTCCCCCATATAGTTATAATGTCCCCCTGCATTGTCCCCCATATACTTATAATAATGTCCCCCTGCATTGTCCCCAATATAGTAATAATGTACAACTGCAATGCCCCAAAAATAACAAAAAATTATACTCACCTAATACTGTCATGGAGCCGATCTTCCTCTCTTCTGGCCTCTTCTCTCCCCTTCCTCCAGTCAGTCACCGGAGGGATCCCCCAGTAAGCGCAATGACATCATCACATCACTGCGCCTGCTGGAGGATCCAAGATCAGTGGCGGGGAGGGGTTGTTGCTCTTTGCGCCGACACCTAACACAGCTCCAAGGTCTGCAGTCCGTAACACCGCCCTTGGGATGGGGGAACGGTCGGGCGCTGGCAGATGCCGCCGGTCACCCCCTAGATGTCGGCGCCCCGTGCGATGGCCCGGCTCACCCAGTCTTAGAAACGGCCCTGGCCTGTAGTCGCAATGTAAAGTATGGCTCCCGACCGTACTGTACACTGTGGCCTATAGTAGATTGGAGGACGGGCACACCCAAATAAGCCCACATTCCATTTGAAATCAAGGGATGTTCAATTGTCCAATACTGCAGTATCGGCCGGGTAAACATGTCAAACAATGGCCGATGTTTATACTTCGTGTGAACACGGCACAAAAAAGTTTTCAAACCAATGACTCAAAATATTTTTACATGTAAATGCAATTTAAGATACAACCAGCACTGAGATCTGCAAAGACAACAGGTTCAGGTGCTTACCCACAATGTCATCTCTTCCAAGAGCGGCTACAGCCGGCTTCACGATATCCACATCTGATATAACAGGGGAACTTGGAAGAAAGTTCCTAAACTTTTTTAGATGTAAACCATGCATAATGGCAATATTATGGAACATGCGACATAACAAAACGCTGTCACATACATTTGCTGGTTTGTATACAATCTTATCTCCTACAAAATCAAAACAGCCACATTGTCCTTTCAGTACACTAAATGTGTGCATGGCCACTGGGGCTGATTTAGCTTTGGTTTCTTTTACCAATGTGTTTTTCTCTACCATTCCTTGTGGACCACAATATACACTGGATCCTGAAAAACACAAAACGTAAAACATAGTAAGTCAACTTTTATAATAGCATCTTCCTTATCTATAGTAGCATTCCCAGTTGCTAACTATACAATAAAATACTACTAGGTTAGGTTCACATGCAGTAAAATAAAAGCTAAATACGGCTGTAATTTTGAGTGAAAATGTTGCATTTTGCAAAAGCAGGTGGTAATCTATATCATAAAAATGAAAGTCTGTCTGTCTGTCTGTCCCATATAGACTTCCAAACGCCTGAACCGTTTCACTCCAAATTTGGCCCACAGATACACTGGGTGCTCGGGAAGGTTACAGCGAAGGTCCCGTCCCCGCCGGATGTACAGGAGGGGAGTGGGAGGGGGAAGAGCGCCCCATAGAGATGAATGGGAAAATCTCCACACTGCACACACAGGTGATATAATTAGTGCTGCAACTGAAATGGCAGTTGGAAGCCTTAGCAACCAATAGGATTACTACTTTCATTTTCACAGGGAGCTGGAATCTGATTGGGTGCTAGGGCCAGCTGCCTCACAACAGATCCACAGAAACAAATACAGTAAAGGGTGCCTTTATACACACCGAATCCACAAGGGATTTCACGCTGCAAAATCCGCTGCGGATCCAGTGTCATTCAACCCTATTACACTACATAGTCGCAGCGAGATCGACATCCCGCTACGAGTACGTAAATTAATCCCCTTGGCGGCCAGAGCGTAACTTACATTGACAGAGGCAGCCATCATCCCGCCCGCACAGACCGCTGTTAGATGGTGCAGGCTCCCCTCCAGTGTGTTCAGCGCAGCTTTCTCCTCACGGCTCTGGACGCTGCACGCACCGCTCCAGCTTGCTTTGGGGGGGGGGGGGCAGAGCCGTGAGGAGAGAGCCGTGCCCAGCAGCAGCACAGCACTGAACACACTGGAGGGAGCCTGCACGATCTAACAGTGGTCTGTGCAGGCGGGGATGATGGGTGCCTCTGTCAGTGTAAGTTACGCTGTGGCCTCCAAGGGGGTTAAGTTAATTTAATATACTTGCAGCAGGATGTCAATCCTGCTGCGAGTATAAAGTGTCATAGGGCTGAATGACACTGGATCCGCAGCTCAGGCTCAGTATAACACTGTTAATGTTGTTTACCAGGCTGTATGCTGTATAACACTGCCAATGTTGTATATAACCAGGCTCAGCATAACACTATTAATGTTGTACATAACCAGGCTGTATACTGTATAACACTGCCAATGCTGCATATAACCAGGCTGTATATTACACTGCCATTGTTGCAAATAACCAGGCTGTATATAAAACTGCCAATGTTGTATATAACCAGGCTCTGTATACAGTCTGATCCCATGACATCTCAGTTTGGCTATTAGGTATTTAGGATGTTTAAAGTTTTTAGTTTATTTCTAATGTGCATAAGCTACAATTTACATAAGCAGTGCAGAACTGTCTGGGTATATAGCGTATAAAGGGATGTATAGGGCTCCTGGCGATTTCCACTTAAACAAAAAAAAAAAACAAGGGCATAGATTTGCCTCCTGGGCGACCTTGGAACAAATCTAATTAACACACTGACACTTTATACTTGGGCAGTTCCGGGTACATTTTCTAGTTGAGCATATTCATTATTTGGACACGCATAATCAATTATGGCTGTTATTCTATTCGGTGTGTGCGCATAATTATAATGGAAATACAGACATATTTTGACCTCAAAGTTATGCCGTTCTTTCCTCTTTTTTTTTTTTTAACAGTGTTTGAACAGAGCCCTAAACTGAATTTTAGGGCACTATTACACGGAAAGATTATCATGCAAAAACTAATCTAATTCGAATTTAAGCAATAATCTTCTTGTGTGTATGCAGGCAAAGATCAAACGACTAATGAAAACTTGTTCGTATGTCATTGATCGCATTTTTTGAGCTGACCATAAAAGCATTGTTAACCGTTCACTAATTGTTTGCAAATCTTTTGGTGTATGTACACATTGTTAATATAGGATGAAAAAACACACAAAAATAGCATGTGTAAATTTTGGCGTTTTCCCCTTCACAAACGCTATATACTAATATGCGCATTTACCACCCCCTGATCTCCATACCATCAAGTAAAGTAGAACATTATTACATACATATTCACGGAAATCTCTGCTCATTCACAAACTGTTGGTCAAATATTGCATTTCGTTCATGCAATAGTACAATAATACTATTATTAAAACTGAAGTTCTACTGGAAGGGTATGTTTTTTATGTGAAAATTATCGACCTTTTGATAACATTTTGATAACATAACGAACATTAATGATGTCCATCTTTAAAGATGGATGTTTTTCATGTAAAACAGATGTTGTGAGAACAAAGCCAAATACTGAATTTCTACTAAAATACTATCCCATTCCGCTATCTTTTTCTTGACTGGGTGAAGAACAACAAGTATAATAGCGACTCACCAAGAAGCCCCAAAAATCAGCATCAGAGATTTCAGATACTTACCACCAAGCAATAGCACAAAGGCAAATATGATGTCCATGATTCCTTTTACAGACTAACCAGAGCCACTAGAAGGGCTGCTAATATTATCTCGCATTTATTTGGTAAACTGGATTTATTACTAATGGACTTTTGTGTTTATCCGATCTTTTACCATTGTTGAAATAGAAATTCCACACGATTAGGGTATTTCCATCATGCAAAGTAAATAGCGAAAGTATAAGTCCATTATTTACCAGTCTACTTATCCAAGAGTTCTGATATACAGACATGGACTGAAAGTGATCTGGGCTTTGACATTTCAAGCCATGGATATTCATTTCATGGATATATAGTCAGGATCTGTTTGGTGTGGGTAAATAAATGGCTTTTGAGGAGCACTTATCTTCTGCATCTTCTAATCATATAAGTGTATAGTAAGTGAATAAGGGCACGGGCTATGGGTATCGTCTGACCATGAGGGCTCTGGTGTCATCCAAATAGTCAGTGGAATCCTATTTGGATGTTTAACTGCTTGTTGGAAATGTACTTCATGGTTACTTATAGAAATGTACATCATGGGTTAATGGCAATATCTGAAGACAATAATAAGCACTATAAAATAATCAACACATCTAAATCTAAAAGGTTCCAAAAATATGTATTGATAAAAAGCACTCCCTGGTCCGATTGGGACTGCCTTCTAGTTTGGTTTTAAGTCAGACTTTTAGTTGTCTTCTTGTTTTGACCTGGCCTACTTCAAAACTCTGCTTTTGCTAAGTCCATATGGATACTACATCTGGCACTTATTGTTCTACAGTCCTGTGCCATGCTTGCCATTCTTGTGTTTCTGCTTATTTCTCCCGTGTTTTGCTTGTTGGAAAAGTGTCTATTCCTGATGATCGTGTGTTTTTGCTTGTCTCTTTATCTGGTGGCCCTTTGTCTACACCTGCCAGATCTGTGTCTTCTGTAGGGTAAATGACTAGGCCTAGCTTTGTTAACTATGTTCCAGCCCAGCTCTGGTGACTATGTTCCAGCCCAGCTCTGGTGACTATGTTCCAGCCCAGCTCTGGTGACTATGTTCAAGCCCATCCCTGGTGACTATGTTCCAGCCCAGCCCTGGTGACTATGTTCCAGCCCAGCTCTAGTGACTATGTTCCAGCCCAGCTCTAGTGACTATGTTCCAGCCCAGCTCTAGTGACTATGTTCCAGCCCAGCTCTAGTGACTATGTTCCAGCCCAGCTCTGGTGACTATGTTCTAACCCAGCTCTGGTGAATATGTTCCAGCCCAGCCCTGGTGACTATGTTCCAGCCCAGCTCTGGTGACTAATAATTAACCCCTTCCCTCCGCAGGACGTACCGACACGTCCTGCGGCCGGGGGCGAGGTTCAGAGAGGGGCTGCACCGCTCTGAACCGCCGTGATCCCGGCTGCTTACTGCAGCAAGGGACCTCGGCTATTAGCGGGTGCCGCCGATCTGATGGATCGGTGCTCTATTATATACACAGCATTGATCTCAATGGGAGATTAGTGCTGTGTATATAAACTAATGTATAGAAACGAATTATTGTAATAATAAAAAAAAAACCTCCCCTAATAAAAGTTTAAATCACCCCCTTATCCCATTTTATAAATAAAAATAAATTAATAAATAAATAAACAAACATATTTGACATCACCGCGTGTGTAATCGCCCGAAATATTAAAATGGCATTTCACACAGCCCCATAGACCAAAGGATAAAAGCGCTATAAGCATGGGAATAGAGCGATTTTAAAGAACATTTAGTTATTTTAAAAGATTTAGATTTTTTTTATAAGCCATCAAATAATATAAAAGTTATATATGTTTTAATATATTTTATGCAAAAATTAAGTCTGCTATTGCAAAGTACAATTAGTTGCACAAAAAATAAGGGCTCATGTGGGTCTGTAGGTGGAAAAATGCAAGTGCTATGGCCTTTTAAGGGTGCGTTCACACCAACAGGAATCCGCAGCAGATCTGCAGCAGATCCGCAGCAGATTTGGTGGTGCAGATTTGATGCTGTGTTCAGTTATTTAACCCCTTAAGGACAGAGCCTGAAATGGCCTTAATGACAGAGACAAATTTTATGAATATGACCAGTGTCACTTTATTCATTAATAACTTCGGGATGCTTTTACCTATCCGGCTGATTCTGAGATTGTTTTCTCGTGACATATTGTACTTTACATTTCTGGTAAATTGGAGTCGATACTCATAACAAATCTTTATGAAAAAAAACCAAATGTGAAAAAATGTGAAAAAATGCATTTTTCCAACTTTGAAACTTTTTTGCGTATACAGAAAGTGGTTATACCACATAAATTATATATTAAATAGCATTAGCAACATGTCTACTTTATGTTGGCGGCATTTATTAAACTATCTTTCATTTTTTTAGACGATAGGAAGCTTAAAACATTAGCAGCAAATTTCCAAATTTTCAGTAAAATTTCAAAATCAGATATTTTTAGGGACCTGTTCAGGTTGCAAGTGTATTTGAGGGGCCTGTATGTTAGAAAGCCCCACAAAGCACCCCATTTCAGAAACTGCACCCCCCAAACTCTGCAAAAGCATATCCAGAAAGTGTTTTAACCCTTTAGGGGAGTCACAGAAATAAAAGCTAAGTGTGTAAGGAATTTGAAAATTTTAATTTTCTGTGCAGAGATTTTATTGTAATCCAATATTTTTCATAATTATGAACCTATTACCAGAGAAATGCACCCCAATAATTATTGTCCCGTTTCTGCAGTTTATAGAAATACCCCATATGTGACCCTATTGCACTATTTGACGCAACCACAAGCCTCAGATATAAAGGAGCGCCTAGTGAATTTCAACGCCTCCGTTATATTTAGTCATTTTTGACTGTACCACTTCAGGTTGGCAGAGGCTCTGGGGTGCCAAAACCTAAAAACACCCCTAAAGGGACACCATTTAGAAAACTACACCCCTCAAGGAATGTAACAAGGGGTGCGGTGAGCATCTGGACCCCACAGGTGCTTCACAGATTTTCCGAACAATATGGCATGAAAAAAGAAAAAAAAAATTTTTACACTAAAACGTTGCCTTCAATTTTTCATTTTCTTAAAGGGATAAGAGGCAAAAAAAGACAAAAAATGTGTAGCGCAGTTTCTCCTAAGTACGGAAATACCCCACATGTGGCGATAAAGTGCCAAGGGGGCGCAGGACGAGCCTCCAAAGGGAAGGAGCGCCAATTGGCTTTTGGAAGCTGAATTTCACTGAAAAGGATTTCAAGGGCCATGTCGCATTTACAGAGCCCTCGTGCTGCCAAAACACTAAAAACCCCCCACAAGTGACCCTATTCTGGAAACTACACCCCTCAAGGAATCTAACAAGGGGTTCAGTGAGCATATGGACCCCACTGGTGACGGGCACAAATGTGGAACAATGTGACGTGAAAGGGAAAAATTTCATTTTTTCACTTTCATGGCACAAATGTGCCCGTCATCAAGGGGTCCATATCCTCACTGCACCCCTTGTTAGATTCCCCGAGGGATGCAGTTTCCAGAATGGGGTCACTTGTGGGGGGTTTCCAGTGTTTTGGCAGCACGAGGGCTCTGTAAATGCAACATGGCGTTCATCATCCATTCTAGCCAAATCCAACCTCTAAAATCCAAATGGCGCTCCTTCCCTTCGGAGGCTTGCCCTGCGCCCACATGGCACTTTATGTCCACATGTGGGGTATTTACGGACTCGGGGGAAATTGCTCTACACATTTTGTTTTTTTTCCCTCTTTTAACCCCTTGTGAAAATGATAAATTCAAGGCTAAACCAACATTATAGTGTAAAAAATGTAATATTTCATTTTCATGCCACATTGTTCCACATTTGTGCCCGTCACCAGTGGGGTCCATATGCTCACTACACCCCTTGTTACATTCCTTGAGGGGTGCAGTTTCCATAATGGGGTCACTTGTGGGGGGTTTCAACTGTCTTGGCAACACAGGGGCCTTTTGAATGCAACATGGCCCCTCAAAATCCATTCAATCCAAATCCAGCCTTCAAAAACCAAATGGCGCTCCGTCCCTTCGGAAGCTTACCCTGCACCCGCATGGCGCTTTATGTCCACATGTGGGGTATTTCCGTACTCAGGGGAAATTGCACTACACATTAAATGTTTTTTTTTTATCTTTTAACCCCTTGTGAAAATGAAAAAATCATGACAAGATTAATGATTTAGAGTAAAAATTTTACAAAAATTACACTAAATGTTGGTCTAGCCTTGATTTTTTTTCCATTTCCACAAGGGGTTAAAAAAGAAAATGAACACAAAACGTGTAGGGTAGTTTCCCCTGAGTACGAAAATACCCCACATGTGGGCATAATGTGCCATATGGGCACAGGGCAAGTCACCAAAGGGAGCGCCATTTAGAGGCTGGAATGGAGGATGAAGGCCATGTCGCAATTACAAAGCTCCTGTGCTGCCAGGACAGTAGAAACCCCCGACAAGTGACCCCATTCTGGAAACTACACCCCATAAGGAATCTAACAAGGGGTGCAGTGAGCATATGGACCCCACTGGTGACGGGCACTTACGTAGAACATTTGCCGAGAAAATAAAAAATACAATTTTTTTCATTTTCACGTCCCAAATGTGGCCGTCACCAGGGGGCCATATCCCCGATGTCCCCCTTGTTAGATTCCTTATCAGGTGTAGTTTCCAGAATGGGTTCACTTGTGGGGGGTTTCTACTGTCCTGGCAGCACAGAGGCTTTGTAATTGCATCATGGCATCCTCTAATGGGAATGGCGGCCATACCTACTTAGCTGGGGAAAAGGGACAATTCTAATTTATTTGGGGGTATTAGGCCAATTATTAGTTTATAAGGTTGAAAATGACAGGTGTCCATCAAATTCAACCTGTGTTGATCCAGAGGAAGGCAAAAACCCCTCGTAAGCCAGACGACAGTAGCCTTATCACTGGGAAAAATTCCTTCCCGACTCCATATTGGCGATCAGAATAATCCCCGGATCAACGTGACCCCTGAAATAGGAATAAGGGACAGAATTTAGATAATGTAGAACCCTGATGATGTGTGGTACGCCTTGGAGCGATCCAGTATGCAGAGGCCGGGGTGATCAGGACAGGCATCACACTGGGAAATGGTGTCCTTCCTGATGCCCCTGTTACCCCACACTCTGCACTTCTTCTGGGGTCTCCCTTTCTCCAGTGTGGGGGACGTCACCTGGAAAATGTTGTCCTGGTGCGATCCGGGGTCCTTCATATCCAGAAGCGCTGGGTCCGCTCCATGGCTGCTAAATATTAGGGCGCTATTACTGCTTCTGATATGTTCGGATCGTGCCGCAAGCTACAGTAGCTCAGGCAGCGAGGGACCGGAAGAGGGGGCGCTGGTATAAAAGTTATCCCTGTACAGGTGGTGACCTTTATCCAGCAGTGGGAAGATCAGTTCCCGGACGATCTTCCCACTTGTTCCGAGGATGGGGGGGGAGGGGGCATCTGGGGGCTGCATTCGGGTGTCCCTTCCAACATACACTCTAAGGGTACGCGCACACTGTGGAATCGCGACAGATAACCCTTCGTGCATTCCACAGCTGGCACCCACCGGCGGAGTGATGCAGGCACACGTCTCCACACGTGTCATAGACTCCATTCTATGCACGGGCGGATTCCGCTCTCCGTCCAACGTGTTCATTCTTTTGCTGGACGACGGATTTCGCCCGTGCATAGAATGGAGTCTATGACACGGGTAGAGACATGCGCCCGCATCAGTCCGCCGGCGGGTGCCAGCTGCGGAATGCACGAAGAGTTATCCTTTGCCATTCCGCAGTGTGCACGTACCCTGGACCTGTAAGTGTACCCAGAGGTACGCTCACACAGTTTGTAGAATTTCACTCCATACCGTCATCTCTTATTGGGACGGTACTGGGGGGCTACGCTACCCCCAGACACGTCACTGGATGATGAGGATGAATGGAGGAAAGAAGGATCCCCCCATTCATCCTCACTGGCTGTTTCGGTGTCGGAGGCAATAATAACATATTCCTCTGACACCGAAAACACCCTGGGGGCCATCTTTATACGGGGATTGGTATATGGGGTATGTAGTGGTGTAGTGTCAAACTTTATTCAATGTAGTGTGGTGTAATATAGTGTTTTTTACGTGTTTTTTTACAGTAAGTATAAAAAAAAAACCTACGCCAACAAAGGAGTTGCTGATAAATGCCGCACTTATGTGCGGCACTTATCAGCAGACCGTGGCAGTAGAATATAGAAAAAAAACACCCTACGCCAAAAAGGAGGAGTTGCTGATTAGCAGCGCACTTTGGTGCGATGCTGATCAACACTCAGCGGCGATAGGGTGTGAAAAAAAAAAAAAAAAAATTTGAAAAAAAAAAAAAAACTTTTTCTACATTCTGATTATCCCTGTAGCTGCTGATAAGTGTATTACACATATCAGCCGCTAGAGGGCAGCAGAGCGCAAAATACGGAAAAAGCCGACGCTGGAGCCGAAAATAGCCGAGAGAAGCCGAACGTGACGTCACGGAGGAAGCCGAAGACCCGAACGAACACGAGGACGCCGCGAACCCGGAAGACGCCGATCAGGAGCCCGGGACAGGTGAGTAATGTACAAATACCTGCTCTGGACCCCTCGGCTACCTAGCTGAGGGGTCCAGGGCAGGTATTTACTATTTTGTACAGTAATGGCGGTCGGTGCCGTCCTCGGACAGCACCGACCGCAATTTTATTCCGGGTCATCGGGTCACCGATGACCCGGAAAGGTTCCGAACGCCGCTATTGGCTGATCTGAATTGATCAGCCTATAGCGGCGATCGTAAGCACGGGGTGTGTTAACCACCCCCCGTGCCGTGAAGCTAAGATGGCCTGCTATGATTTATAGCAGGTCATCTTCCCCGATCGCTGTGTGCGAACACGCAGCGACCGGGGAAACATCGGGTGTAAATTTACGCCCTGATGCGCCAAGTACCAGAGCGCGAGGGCGTAAGTTTACGCCCAATGTCGTTAAGGGGTTAAATGAAATCTGCTTCGGATCTGCTGCGGATTCGCAGCAGAAAATCAGCTGCGGATCCTGTAAGTGTGAACGTACCCTTAACCCGAGGAGAAAAAAAACGAAAATATGCCCAGGAGGGAAGGGGTTAATGAAGATTTTACGCTTATTTAAAAAGATACAATCAACTATAAGTATGTCCACATTTCAGTCCAGTCTTATGATGGGGAGATAAGCCTCCAACAGAAGAGTCTGACAGTGGCTTTTTCTGCTTTTCCCTCTTGAATAGTCATACTTCTGATGAGACCAGGTTACAACTGTAAATAAATAACTTACTGAAGGTACCTGAAGGTAGGAGTCTACTCCGACTAAGGATAATGGGTCTCGACTGCTGGGGGCCACAGTTGTGGCTGTAAGCAGTTTTGGATGAGCAGTGACTGTGAGCGGGTGGAAAGGAGTCTTCCCACATGGCAAGTGATAAATCAAAGACATGAAAGGAAGACGGAAAGAATAGGACATGAGTAAGAAAATGACCTATTGTTTACATCAAATGTTAATGTTAAGGCTTAGAAATGAGCGAAGCTCGAGCATGCTCAATTCCATCCGAACCCGATCGTTCGGCATTTGATTAGCGGTGGCTGCTGAAGTTGGATAAAGCCCTAAGGCTATGTGGAAAACATGGATATAGTCATTGGCTGTATCCATGTTTTCCAGACAACCTTAGACAACCTCTCCTTTCTGGCATTTTTGAGGCTCTGTGGCAGAGCATGCATGCTGAGGGTTTGGCGATTTTTCGGCAAACTGCAGCGTTTTTCTCCCATAGACTTCAATGGAAGTCTCCAGCTGCACTTTAAAAACGTCATAGCTTATGCATATGGCGGTTTTTATTGGTTTTTATTTTTCAGGGAGAAAAGTGCCGCTGTCTGGTCCCCAGGGGTTCAATGAACCCCCTGTGGACCAGACTGTGCTCCGTCTCGAGGGGGGGCGGGGTTATTCTTAACTTACCCTCCGGTCTTCTCCTCGTCTTCATTCCATCAGCGGCTGCAGCAGCAGGAACACTGCTTTAGCCACTGATTGGCTGACCAGACGATGCAGCTGATGCTGGAGCGGATTATTTGAAGAGGCAGAGCCTGGCACACTTGTATCTCAGTGTGCCAGGCTCTGCTGAAGATCGAAGACATGGGTGGTGAGTATAAATAGGGCCCCCCTTCTCCCTCCCCCAGCACTGTACCCATCCCAGCAAGGAAGGGGGGCAATTGACCCCTTCCTTGCTGGCATGGGTACATTGTGACATCAATGTGGCCCCCATGGGGTTAACTGAGGATACCATGCATTCTAACTTAACCTCCTGGGGGCCACATTGTTCAGTCTGGCATACAAGGGATTAAGTATAAATTCCAGGCATCAATACTTAACCTCTTGTGTGCCAGATTGTAAGCAGCAGCATACTCACCACCAATGTCTTTAATCCTTAGCAAAGCCTGGCACACTGAGATACAAGTGTGTCAGGCTCTGCTTCTTCAAATAATCTGCCCCAGCATCAGCGGCTGCAGCAGGGACACTGCTGCAGCTGCTGATTGGCTGAGCATCGTCAGTTTAGCAAATCAGCGACTGAAGCAGTGTTCCTGCTGCAACTGCTGATAGAAGAAGACGGCGAGAAGACCAGAGGGTAAGTTAAGAATCCCCCCGCCCCCCAGAACGGAGCACAGCCTGGTCCACAGGGGGTTCATTTAACCCCCTGTGGACCAGCCTTTGCCGTTTTGCATCCACCCCCCCCCCCCCCGGGACACAGCACACAGAAAACTCTGTGTGCTGTGTCTGGCACCCGCTCCAGCAAGAAAGGGGTCGTTTAACCCCTTCCTTTCTGGAGCGGGTGCATTTGGGTCAGCATTTTGACCCGAACATAGACTTCAGCATTGAAGTCCTTGTTCGGGAAACCACTGACCCGAAATAGCGCCCTAAGTCTCAAAGAGACTTTCACATATAGGGCCAAAAACGTGGCTAAAACGCCAGAAAAAACGCCAACCACCACATTGGCATTTTTTGTGGCATAAAAAATGCCACAAAACAACCTATGTGTTAGGGCACCATAAATGCATTTTTTATGAATTTCTGTTGTTTTTTCAATTTTTCCATTTTACTATCTCTTTTCTAAAGTAATCTTGCAGGTTTCAATATTACCACTAGGTCTAAAACTAAGTTTAGACTTCCTGAGGCTGCTGTGATCTGTACAGCATTACAGTTAAGGGTGATACCAGTAGATAGATATTTCAATAGATGAAGCTGATAGCTAATACTGTATTAAGACATCATAAAGGCACCAAAACCTTTAAATAATACACCTCACAATATAAAACACAAAAAACAAAAACACAGGAGGTAGGTTACTACCAAAGAATTCAAAAGAACCATAAATTCTATTATTTCTACAATTCTTGCTTAGTGGACTAAATAAATCTACTTAAACGGTTGCAAAATTTCAAACATCTGTTGATGTGTTAGGCAAAGTTTTTACTTGGTTACTCTTAATGGACAGAAAAACGTAGTCAACACTATTTTTGTGTATGTTAAAAAACACGCATCTGTTTTAATCCGTTTCTTTTTATAGTGGAAGTCAATGGAAAATGAATCCAAAAGAATGGCACACTGTTTTTTCCATAAAACATATATGTTAAATGGATAGGAAAAACGCAGTGTGAACCCAGCCTTACGGATGTGTGTTGGGTTAAAAACCTGTGAGCCATAACTTTGTGTCACAGGTCTCCTATAGTGAATGAAGGGGTCCGTGTCAGTGGGTTGTAAATGGTCGCACATAGGTAGTACGTCTGTAGCTGTGGTCCATGGCTGTGGACAGCGCAACAGATGTGTAAATGTGTCCTAAGACTAGGAGATTATTAGTAAGCTGTTATGTTAATAAAACAGCCAATTTTACTATCATTTCAGCTACATTATGGTTGTTGTAATAGTAATACTACACCAGTCAATTATTTTCAGTAAGGCAGAACAAATAACCAATGTAAAAGTTCATTATTTACCATTCTACTTATCCAAGTCTATCCTGACATATGATCTAAACTTTATTATTTGTTTTCATCTAAGGACTGATACACAACAGAAGCAATATCTAATGTGTATGTTGTTGTTTTTGAAAAGATGGTGCACACTGGATTTCATCATACCCAATCCTTTGTTCTTGCATTATATAGGATACAGCCATCACCTTATTCATCCTCCCCCTTTGAAAACACACATATGATTGACTGAGTATAGAAGAATGGGGTACTCCTGTTCTCTTGGAAAATTTTGCAACAAATGTGTTGGGGTGCTTTTTCTTTTGTGTTTCTTGGGAAAATTAGAAAATGTAAGCAAAATCGATATATCATACTATAAAAAAATTAAAATGTACAATTTTTATAGACTAATCCTTATAAATTCTATGAATTATCTGTAGTAGTCAAATGCTCACTAACCCCTTATTTAAATTTCTAGTGTTGTGAGCCCCCGCAGTGCTATGGCGGAGATACGGCCGGTCACTTGCCAGATGGTAGACTGAGACGCCACTCTGGTGGTGGTTGGCCGAGATACAGCCGGGCCCAGTGATGTTATATCGTGGCGCCAGTGCCGGTTGGCCACACAGGTATGGTGGCACACCTGCTTTAAGTTTAGAGGGCCGGTTGCACCTTGTTCCCTTGTGGACAGTGTCCTGCCGGATTGCTACGGGGTCCCTTGGGTTGTTATCACAGTGGGCCGAAGCAGTCTAGTGACCCTCCTGGACTATTGGCACTGCCACCCACAGAAAGGGTAAATGTCCCAAGGAGTGTGTGTATACTGTGTTGGCGCTGGGCGACGAATAACAGAATCTCTTTACCAAAAAATAATCTCTTGTTTGCTCTGAAAGTCTTTGTGTGCAACAGAACATACAGCTGTGCCTTGACAGGATACAATACACTTGATAATACATTTGATAATACACTTGATAACACAGGATCCAGATCTGTGGTAGGAGTATAGCGAGGAGGAGGATGTCGTGAGAGTCTTAACCTTAAGTAGTAATGTGCTCTGCAGGGATGTTGAAGGATGATGTAGAGAGACAAGAATACTTGAAAGAGAATACTTGTGCCCGTGCATAGACCTTGGTTGGAATGAACCACCTGTTGTAACCAAAAGCAACACCCGTGGTGGGACACCACACTAGATGCTCTTTAAAGAATGTTGTCTTCATCTGGGTTCCTTTGGAGGGGACATTTTTGTTTTGTCACTTCAACTCCTTTGTAAACCCAATATGGTGCATGAAAAGACACCCTAATAAAAAGAAGGCCCTAGAATCCACAAGGTGGTTCTTTATTTTTGAGGCCTTTAAGCAAGGCAAAGAGAGTGAACCACCTAAGAAAGTGCATACATCCTGTTTGAAACGTTTGAAGGGTACAGTTTTAATAATGGGGTCATTTGAGGAGGTTTTTACCATATAGGCTTCTCAAATATATTTCAGAAATAAATTGGTCCATAAAAAAGAAATCAATCCTAAATTTTGAAATATGTCATCTGTTATTCCCATTCCAAACTACTGACATGGTTAGATGGCTTTTAGGACAAGGAGACACATGGTACCTTAATATATTCAGCTGTGCTTCCAGGATGTAGAAAATGCTTTTGTTCTCTGGTTCAAGGACTCAAGGTTTTTTTTCCCCAAGCTCCCGAATATCTACAAGCTGGAATGACCCCCTCATTGACACCTGGAAGCACAGTCAGGTATGGGAGTAAGGAGGTGATGCACAGAGGAGCTCAAGCCTCTTTGAATCTTTTTACTATGTAATGAAAACATTTCCTACATTCTGGAATCACAAACAGATATATGAAAGGTACCATGTGTCTCCCTGATCTTACAGCCATCCAACAGTGTCAGCAATTTGGAAGGTGAACTGCAGCTGACAGACTCCCTTTAAGCATTTCAGACATAAGCAGTCAACCTTACCATAGTGAGAGGCTTCTTGGCCCACCTGATTTATGGGCCCAGTGGCAGCTGCAATGCTGGCGGCTGCTGTAGCTACACCACAAAAGTAAAGTAAAAGAGACAAGTCAAGCTTCTAATTAGTTGAATTTTATTAGTCTACTCAAAGCAGGGGAAGTCTTGAAAATATTAACAGGAGCTGTTTCCACTAATGCACATAATACAGTGTTAAATGACGGTTACATGGCCCCAGGAGATAGAATAACACTTTCAGGTAAGTTTATATTGAAGAGATTTTGTGGCTACTATTCATGTGCGGCATCTGTAAGCATATCATTTTTTTTGGAGCCACTGAGATTCCTTTTTTATTTGTTATGCATTCAGGGAACTGTAACAGAAATTAAAAAACATGTTACATTGTAAATATGCTGTTATTATTAATATTACTTTTATATACAGATTGATAGATGGCTGTCCAATGTTATGACTCCTTCTAGCATTCCTTGAATAATGATCTCTGGTAATAAGTGGTAATAGAAAGTGATATGTGAATGGCCGTCCACCCACATGTCAAATCCTGCAAGCAAATCAGCATCCTGGAAGAGGTTAGCGTAATTTTTTTGTATCTTCCAGGTACAGGTTACCTTTGGCTATCAAAGAAGAGCTGTAGCTGCGAATAATAGGAACTATGGCTATTACTCAAGAGAGACTGTGGATGGTAACAATGTATTGGATGTCACTGCTACAATGTTATTTCTGTTACTAATTTCTGTATTTCTGTGACTAATATATCTCTTTGCCGCTGTGAGGGTATGTGCACACTACAGAGTTCGCGCAGATTCTGCAAGGAATTGAAGAGGAAAGTTTTCTGCTTGAAATTCCTCACTTATTCAGCTCTGGAATTGGAGCAGAATTTAAGCAGAATTTGAGCACAATTCAAGCAGAATTATAGCAGTATTCAAGCCCTATTGACTTCTAAAGGATTTCATTGAAAATTTTGCCAAGTGAACGAATGAGAAAAAAGCCAGTTAAAACCTTTGGAAAGATTAATTTTGATGCGGAATCCGCTAGAAGTTTTGCCTCTTTTCCATAGTGTGCACATACTCACCCTCACTTCTGGGTCCATCTTCGTTCGAATTTCCCCCCGTTTTCAGCTCCACAGAGCTTCCCTCGGTGGGATGTCTTCTTCTTACGGATCTGTGGCAGATGAGAGACAGATGACTGACAGCTTGCTCATTCAATTGGAGCTGAGCAAGCTGTGAGTCGTCTGCTGACGTCGTAGAAGGGGTTGAAGGGTCTCAGATGGCTGCCAGCTTGCTCAGCCAATCAGAGCTGAGCAAGCTGTGAGTCATCTGAAAATGTAGCGAGGAGGGCAGGCCTAACTAGTTAGGGCTGCCTCCCTCTTTGAGATGTCATTGACACAAGATGGCGACGGCCGTGGCAACAGGGATCATGTATTTGCTTTGATACTTCTAGGGGGTAAGGGGCAATAGAGAAGGGGGGCAGAAGGCTTTTTTAAACACATTACAAAATAATATAACTTTCAAACATAGCACAGAAGCTATGCCCATGTCATTGACCCCCTCCTCACACATCCCGCACTAACACAAAGAGTAAATATGTTACTCCATTTTCCTCCAATTATTTGGGTTTGTTCTTACTTTAAATTCATTTAATGAACAATAGCATTACATTATTCAGGAATTACTTACGGATATCTGGAAGTAGAATCTTCACCTAAATCGGAGAAAACTGTTGTTACAGATCTGAGAAATATGCATGTGTACCATACAGAGTATTGCATAAAGAGATCAATTCACTTACCACTATGCACAAAACCTCTACTAAAATGTCACCAACTAGTCCGGCTGACCCCTAAAACCAAATTTAAAATAACAAGCATCAATCAGAGAATTTCTCAAAACTACATGAAGATATTAATGGAAATAAAGAAGTAAAAACTGAATAACAAGTCAAAATAGTTTTTAAAATTCATATTGAGTGTAAGCATGTTATTTTACTGTTTTTGCCAAAGTTTTTAGCTACAGTAGATAGAAAAATGCAGAAAAAACGCTCCTATCCAACAACTGGACTAGTTTGACTACAGGTAACTCACTGGGTATAAGAAATGACTCCATTGATTTTGACCTCTCGGGAAGTCAGTACAAATGATGGAAACATATGGAGACTCTGAGGCTCCAACCTCCACCATCCTGTTCCATATGCTGGGTCATATTCACATATTTATTTAGCAGTTTCTTATATCAGAATAGTTGGCATTCATCTCTGGTACTGCAGTTTATTAAGCACTATATATATTTAGATTGATTTTGCTTTGTGAGTTGTGAAATAATTTTGGGTGGTTGGAGTCCTAGTGAGTAGGAAAAATATGGCCCTATTTTCAATGTAATAATACACAGCTTCTTGACAAAGAGAGCCGTGACACTTGAAACGTGTAGAAGTGCAGTAGCCTTCTGGACCTCAACAGGATCCGTTGTAACTGCTGTGACGTCACACAGTCTGTCAGTGACTGAATCCTGCTACAGGCAGAGTGTGCACGCTACCGGCCAGAGCGCGCCATCTGCCAGAAGAAAAACTGTTCTCATTACTTCTATCACCGGACACGTAGAACTAAGTGCCCTCAGCAAACTAATTTTTCAACCTGTTCGATTCCGACGTGGATGCCTTAGAAATTACACGCACAGGACCATCATTGGACACACTACTGGCCAGTCCATCATCCCGATGTGAATGATCATCGCTCATACTCAGGAACAGGTCAGTCAGTACATCGAGCACGGTGGTCAACTACATTTTATTCCACATCCATATATAGAGTGACCAACATTGCAGTACATTGCTACAACACCATATTGTATGTTGGTACAGTACATTATCATAGCGCGGAACGGTAATTATAATCACACATTGTCATACCCACGGCGTGCAGATCGCCGTATCTCCTAGTACGCCGCTTTACTTTTCCAGGGTTCTGACAGGCAGCGCTGGTATTCTCTCCTATAACTAATACACATTAAGGTCAATGGAAAATTGGCCAGCAGTGCACATACAGTATAGGATAAAGGCCATAGTAGATTCCAACCGTTCAAATAATGAACATGCTGTATTTTTACCAACTGCTTTTGCAAATATGGCCATTTCCTCCTCACCTTTCTAAACATTGCTTTATTTTCACCAAAAGTAATGGTCCACACTATGATAGGCTTTGTTCACACATAGTATTTCATCAGTCTTTTGGTCAGTATTTTTTCATCCAAAACCAGGATTGGGTTGAAAACACAGAAAGACTATGGGGAGATTTATCAAACTGGTGTAAGTAGAATTGTCTTAATTGCCCCTAGAAACCAATCAGATTCCACCTTTTATTCCTCACAGATTCTTTGAAAAGTGAAAGGTGAAATCTGATTGGTTGCCGGGGGCAACTAAGAGAATTCTACTTTACACCAGTTTGATAAATCTCCCCCTATGTTCCCACAATGGCTTTTTTTTGGCAGTTTGAGTCCAAATAATGACGGTTATTTTAAAATGGCCGTCATTAGTACTATAACGGCCATCATTATAAAATAAAGGCCGTTATTAAGACTTAAAAGGCCAAAAGATAGCCAATTTGTGCTAGCCTTTCCATTATAATTTTACTCTCAGTTATGCTCCTGATTTTGGCTACAAATGAGTGAAACACTGACCAAAATACATTGTGTGAACATAGCCTTACAATGCTTTTTCGTATGTAGTATTTTTTTTCTCCATTGGCCTTTTTCTGCATCATGGAGAACTTAAAAAAAGAGCTGTTTTCTTGAGGCATTACTTTCAGGTCAAGAAAACACACTGTAAAGAGGATACATAAAGGAAGCCATAGGTTAAGGCCATACATAACATGTTCTGAAAATCTTAGTGTGGAAAATCTACAGAATTAGGCTTGGTTTTTCACTGTAACATAAAAGAAAAACACAAAATTGGCTGGCAGTGCACACATCATGCAGAATAATTGCTTGACTGCGACTGTCCAAATAATGAACATGCTAATAATTTACAACCGGCTTTTGCAAAATACAGCTGTTATTTATTTTTTTTGTAACTCGAATATAGAAAAAATATTCCAGCTCTCCACAACTGATTCCAAATTTGCTCCACCCGGTGCTCGGATAATGTGAGTTCACCAAAGGAAAATGAGAAAGGCAATTCCAGCAGCTAAGGCACGACCAAATTTTCTTTATTCAGCTTCACAAAACAATAAAAACCCATGCTTGTCATATCTGATGCGTTTCGATCACATGTTGATCCTAATCATAGTTGTACTTGGGCTAGTCAAGTTGTTGGATAGGATTATTTTTCAGAATTTTTCTATCTGAACTCAACAGCAGTAAAAGATCATGCTTACACAGCCTGGGTGGCATTGCATTAAAATCAATGCAATGCCACCTGTTCCATGCACATGCTGCACTGACCACAGCTGTTGTTTGGTGTGGTCTTGCAAAAGAATAATTGTCAATTAATAACGGCCGCTTTTCTATGAACTTTATTAATCTTTCATGCACACACGGATGCAGTCTGTTAATCCGTGGTAAGTATGGAAATCAATGCTTAATTGATTTCCAGACACACCCGACGGGGCCATATGGAAATAAATGTTCCTGCACCTGTCAGAGCTCTGACGTCCACAGGAACATACAAACAGTCAGTTTGCAGAAGGCCGTTGTTATACTGTGTGTTAACACAGCCTTAGTGGAAATTTCTCAATGCATGGATTTAGAGATAACAGATGCAGATCCGCAGCAAAAACTGCATGTGGGGATTTTTGAAATACTGTGTTTTTCCACAAGGAAAACTATGCAACAACTCTGTATTGCTTTGCCACCTACAGGCACTCTCCTCACAACAAGGTCGATAAGCTGGGCTCTCAGTCACGCTGGGAGGAGGCATAGGGGGTTGTGAAGTAGTGCGATCATCATCATTGTAAAGGTCTTCACATACCTTTATACCACCTTATACTTCGGCAGCAGTACCTCTCTGGCTGCGGCTTAACCCCCCCCCCCCCCCAATAAAGACCACAGGAGGGCTCTGCCCTGAGGAGGAATGGGCTGGACAGGAGAGATAACTGATGGCCAAACGATCATTTGGCCATTGGTTATTGAAGGTGTACAGCCACCTTTAGAGCCATGCTTGTCAATCTCTCTGTGAGGAGGCAGAGGGGGCATTGAGAATGAGCAGAGCGGCACTGCATAGTTAATCATTATAAAATGGACATAATAATAAAAAGGAGTACCCTTATTATAATAAATTATGCAATATATGTGGAAAAGAACAAGAAGTCTATGAGAAAAATGTAGAAGCAGCACATACCCCAGTGACATCTGGAACTACATCGTTTATTGTCTATAAAATGAATGTAAATTAGAAAGTTATAGCATTAGCAATACATATTCGTAGTAATTTTTTTCACTACCGTATAGGATTATTTTTCATTTTTCATGAATACAGGGACCTCTATTAGACTGCTATTTTGCAGCTGTTCTATTCTTTAGCTATACAATAAAGTACCAATTTTTGGATACAGAAAATGAAGGCCCTATGTCTGCTATCCTTGAATTCCTACACAGTATATCAGGCTCTAAGAGAAAGCACTGCAGTAAACTATATGCACGTTCAAGCAATTTCAAAAATAAATTACTAAAAATATACTTAAAAAGTTAAACAGACTACAGTATATTTTGTTCGTCCCGCTTTCCAAAAAAGCTGAATAAAAGCAATCATAAAGTTGTACGTACCACAAAATGGTACTAATGAAGCTTATAGCAAATGTTATAAAAACACTAAACCCCCACAAAGCTCCGCTGATGGAAAAATACAAAGTTATAGGTCTCAGAATATGCCTTTACTGTGAAAAATAGGAAAACTTGAAAAGACAAATATGAATTGCTGTTGTAGTACTGTAAGCTTTTTAATGCATTATATAGAAACCAACATTTGGCTGTTCAAAAAAAAAAGCGCACATTCAGCTATGGTTGTCCAGTGAAGATCTTTTTCTTTCAGATCAACTGGTACCAGAAAGTTATATATATTTTTTATTTACTTCTATTTAAAAATCTCACGTCTTCCCATACTTATTAGCTACTATATGTCCTGCAGGAAATGTTTTATTTTCAGTCTGACACAGTGCTCTCTGCTGACATCTCTGGCCGAGACAGGAACTGTCCAGAGAAGGAGAGGTTTTCTATGGGGATTCATAGAAAACCGAGACCTGTCTTGGCCAGAGTTGTCAGCAGAGAACACTAGTCTGTGTCTGAATGAAAATAAAATAACATTTCCTGCATAACATACAGCAGCTAATATGTATGGGAAGACTTGAGATTTTTAAATAGAAGTAAATTACAAATCTATATAACTTTCTGGCACCAGTTGATTTGAAAGAAAAATATTTTGGACAACCCCTTCAATTAAAGATTACAAATTAACAGAAAAAATTATTGCATTTTCAAGCCTCAAAATAGCCACATCCTTAAGAGGTTAAGGGTGCCGCTAGAAACAGCATCTTTTTGTGGGATTTTTCAGGCCTCCCCCAAAAATTATTTTGGCATTTTTTTTTTTTTTTTTTTAGGCAATTGCTTTTTTGCCATTTTGTCTGGCACTTTTGACTAGGGCTATGTTTACACAACTTAAAGTGACACTGTCACCTCCTTTTTGCTTTCTAACACCTCTACATAGGTGTAAAGGGTAAATTTTGCCGTTTTCATAACTTGTTTTATATCATACGTCATGGTGCTTGTTCAAGTAAAAAGTCATCTTTTATCAACTGCAGATTGTGTTAAGTGGGCGAGGCCTCGCTGCATTAGCACCACTTAGCCCCACCCACAATGCCACAGTTGCCCCCGCCCCCTCGCCGCCCACTGGAACAGGCTGACCGAAAGGTCTAGACCCCAACCCCTTTATGTCGGCCAACCAATGGGCGTCAAGGGGGCGGGCCAACAGTGTTGTTGTGGTCGGGGCTAAGTGGCGCTAATACCGTGAGGCCACACCCACTTAATACAATCTGCAGTTGATAAAAGGACACTTTTTACTTGAACAAACACCATGACGTATGATATGAAATAAGGTATGAAAAACGCTAAATTTACCCTTTAAACCTGTGTAGAGATGTCAGAATGCTCAAAGGGGGTGACAGTGTCACTTTAAGTAAATTATTAATCATGGCCGTTGCTGCTGATTTGCAACACGTTCGTGATTAATCCTTTACCCACATTATGCTGCAGTCCAAAGGAATCCCGGATGGATTGTATACACATAGTATACACTTTGGCCGGGACCCTTAGCAGCGACGCAAAAAACTGACATGTCAGTTTTCTGCGGCCACTATTCAATGAATAGTAGCCGCTGAAAACCTGGCAGTGCACACAATTAAGCGTGCGGCTCCTGGCGCACGCTCCATTGAGTGCAGTGGCGAATTCGGATGCGGGCACGCACGAATGCGCCTGCAACTGAATTCAACTGCAGTGAAGATCAGCCGGCCGATACTGCAGTATCGCCCTAGATGATCTTCTCAGACACTGGCCATTTCGTGACCCGGCCGGGTCACAGAATGGCCGGTGTCTTACCACGTGTGAACATTGCCTTAAGGTGTGAATTTTTATGCGTTTTTTGAGACAAACAAACAAAAAATTCCATTGAACTCTGTGGGAATGAAACACCACAGTTAGCAGAAAAAAATGCCAAACACATTGATTATTTTAAAATGTGTCTCTATGCATATGGAGAAATAAAAATGTGTCAATAAAGCAAAATAAATCAGTGTTATTATTATTATTATTATTATTATTATTAATAATAATAATTTTACATTTCTTTTATAAAGCTATTTAACTCTGTAATATAGCTATATTAAAAATGTAATTTTCATAATTTTATTGGCAACAGTAAGGAGCCACATGGCCCTTTTGCTGCCACCAGTGTGTGGCACCATCTGTGTAAGGAACTGCAGGGTTTCAGAAGCTTGGTCCTGGCACAGTTAGACATCATAAATGCTACTGCATACAGTATTATTGATACTGAGCCTCCCCATGTCTATTATAATGCATATAAGTATTAGGCCATGTTCATACAGTGTATTTTGTACAACAAGAATGTCCGTTGTTGCCTTAAAATAATGTACTCTATAGGAACAACGACCGTTGTGCACACACTGTTATTAAACAAGGACTGTTGTTCCCTACAGCCACACAAATAATTGACTTGTCAATTATTGGTGGCTGCTAATGCAGGAACAATGGCTATTTGTGTGGCCAATATGGTAATATCGTCCGCAGGAACATGTCAAACAGCGGCCATTGTCAATCAACGGCCGCTATTTATACATAATGTGAACAAAGCCTTAAAAATAGACATTACAGCAGCTCTGCACCTGTCACACAGTGAAGCAGAACTGATAATTATACCCACTTGCTTTTCATTACTGTGAATATTTATAATGTAGCATTAAGTGGTTAAAGATTTTAGAAGAACTTACCCCTACAGGGTCCAGAGGTGTATTTACTACTAAACAAGGAAGTGCTTTCTAAAGAAAAAAAATGCAGTTAAAGGTTAAGTTCTCACAACATCTTTTTTAGGTGAAAAACTGCCGTTTTTGATAATGACTGCTTTTATTGATGATAATGACCATTAACCCCGTCATAACCGAGGTCATTGATGCACGGCTGTCCAGGTCAAATTAATGCAACGCTCCTCCCCGCCTTCTAAGAGCCATAGCGCTTTTATATTTCCACCTACAGGGCTGGTTGGGGTGTCATTTTTTGCACCATGAACGCTAGTTTTTATTGGTATCATATTGGTGTAAGAAATAAATTTAGTTTATTAATTTTTTCTAATATATATTTTTTAAAAATCCGCATTCATGGTGTTTTTTTTTCCTTTTCATTTACACGCTTCACCGTGCGGGAACAATATTGTTATATTTTAATAGATGGGATAATTTAGCACGTTTCAACACTAAGGCCTTATTTACACCCTCTGTGCACAGTGTGCAATTATGGACAATGTGCTTTACACAGTTTTAGAGCTCCCAGCATCATCATGCAGGGCTCCAGATGGCGACCAAAATGGTCGCCAATGCGACTAATATTTTGCAAATGGCGCCCAGATTTATTAATCTGGGCGCCATTTGCGACTGGCCCCGGCGGCGGCGTGCTGTCTTTTTAAGTCCGGGTCCCCGGCTGATGCGCGGCTGCCGGGGGTGTCCCATCCTATCCCCGGCAGCGCGGCGCATCAGTGAGCTGCCTGGGGCCCTGACTTCCGGCACAGGAAGCGCGCGTCAGAGACGCTTCCTGTGTCAGAAGTCACAGCCCCGGCGTACAGGGAGCTCACTGATGCGCCGCGCTGCCGGGGATAGGACGGGACACCCCCAGCAGCCGCGCATCAGCCGGGGACAGCGTCCAAAGAAGAAGAGGATCGCCGGGGGAGCGGGTTGTCAGGTGAGTTTGTGTGTTTGTTTTTTTTTAAATACTGCTTAGCATAGAGGAGATGGGGGGGGGCATCTATAATGGGGGGAAGAGAAGGGGGGGCATCTATAATGGGGGGAAGAGAAGGGGGGGCATCTATAATGGGGGGAAGAGAAGGGGGGCATCTATAATGGGGGGAAGAGAAGGGGGGGCATCTATAATGGGGGGGAAGAGAAGGGGGGCATCTATAATGGGGGGGAAGAGAAGGGGGGCATCTATAATGGGGGGAGAAGAGGGGCCATGTTCAAGGGGGGGAGAGGGGGCTATCTATAATGGGGGGAAGAGAAGGGGGGCATCTATAATGGGGGGAAGAGAAGGGGGCATCTATAATGGGGGGAAGAGAAGGGGCCATCTATAATGGGGGGAAGAGAAGGGGGGCATCTATAATGGGGGGAGAAGAGGGGCCATGTTCAAGGGGGGGAGAGGGGGCTATCTATAAGGGGAGGGGGTATCTATAAGGGGGGGAGAAGAGGGGGCATCTATAATGGGGAGGAGGAGGGGGCATCTATAATGGGGGTAGAGGGGGTCATCTATAAGGGGAGGAGGTATCTATAAGGGGGGGAGAAGAGGGGGCATCTATAATGGGGGGGAGAGGGGGCATCTATAATGGGGGGGAGGAGGGGGCATCTATAAGGGGAGGGGGCCATCTATAAGTGTAGGGCAAACTGGCTGCAGACACTGGGAGATAGATATATGCACAATTATTATTATCAGGGCCCCTCAGGTGTCTGTATTGTAGGGGGTCACTTGCATTAGTCACTAGGTGAGAGATATATCTATCTATATACACATCTTGTGGGGGGTCACTATGGCTGCAGTCATAAGTCTAGCTCAGTATGTATAGACTGTTGCAAGCTTTTAAAGGGAACCTGTCACCCCCGGTGACGGGGTGACAGGCTCCCAACCCCCCGTTAGAGCCCCCTATACTCACCTCATCGCGCCGGATCCCGCTTCTGAAGATGGTCGGGTCACGGAGATCTCAGCCGCTGCAGCCCGGCGCGCACACTGAGAGATGAGTCCAACACTCATAGAGAATGACGGAGCGCTGGACTCTCCTGTCATTCTCTGAGTGTTGGACTCATCTCTCAGTGTGCGCGCCGGGCTGCAGCGGCTGAGATCTCCGTGACCCGACCATCTTCAGAAGCGGGATCCGGCGCGATGAGGTGAGTATAGGGGGCTCTAACGGGGGGTTGGGAGCCTGTCACCCTGGCACGGGGGTCAACAGGTTCCCTTTAAGTTCAAGTTCAGAAGAGTAAGCCTCATTAATAGGCTAGCCAAGTGAGGCTGAAGTACTGAGTCAGACTGTATATGGTTGTCAGGTTGCAAGTTTCCATGTTGAACATTTTCAAACTAAGAAAAGAAAGAATCTAAAGGAGGAGGAGGCTGCCGTGGCCTCTGCACACAGTAAGTCCCATTTAACATAACATTAATTTTACATGGTTTAAAATGTTGGCGACCAAATATTCTATTTGGCGCCTAAATTTTTCAGGTTAGGAGCCAATGGCTCCTAGGTAAATTTTTTAGTCTGGAGCCCTGTCATGAAAACATAAGGGTTATGCCTGGTTTTGGCATTGCTTGTGTTCTTTCTCCAGCTTTACAATAGGATTTAAAAATAAAATGCTAAACTTGTCACAAAAATACACCAATGTTTATAATCGTTTTTTAAATTCATGGAAAAGTAAGGATTACACCTCTGTGTTTCGGCCCCCTTTTATTATACATCTATTCATGTTAATAAATGGATCTGAATTAAACAGATAATAAAAATGAGACCTTGTGTGTCCCACTGAAAACACTGTGACATGTTTATAGCTTAGTTCCCACAATGTCTTTTTTAGGTAAAAAATAAGTTTTTGGTAATGATGGCTGCCATTTATGATTAGGTGTTTTTCACCTACAAAAAGATGTTGTGGGAACATGGCCTAATTCGGTGCCTGACCGCACTAGACCAATGGAAATCATTAATACAGATGTGAGCTCACCCTAAAGGAATCATGTAAAAGATGACTTCAGAATACATCATTTTGGTGATAAAATGTTCTGCTAAATTCTACAGAGAATATAATAATACAATGTATACAAAAAAGGGACCAAATATAATGACAAAAAATCTTTATTAATCAATAACACTGCTCATGATAAAAAATATAAAAAACTACATTACATGGTGTTTTATGACAATCCAGATAAACTGACACAGTGAGATGGGAAGCATAGGCTCAAACAGGCAACTGCTCCTGAAAGTGCTCAGTGCAGTGTAAACATAGGTTTACACAGGGGGATGGGATAAGACCAAGTACAAGCTTCCCACAATGGGGACTATCTCCTAACTTCCACCCAAGAGAACCATAAACCCTGTGAGCCCGTAATCAAATCACCACTCACCCATGTCAGCGTCTCCCCTATTATTTTATATTTAATATATTTAGAAGAAAACAATCTTACCACAATGTCCCCAATATCGTCCACAGCTGCTTGTTTGTTTATTCCCTATCAGATAAAACTTTCATTATTCAATACACTTAAAGCATTCAGAAATAATGTTGTTAGTTGCTTTATGTATTATGGAAGACAAACATCCACAGGGGCATGAGATTATGGGAGTGATTTAGTATAGATTAATACCAGGCTTGAAACTGTAGATTTCAAAGTGCTGGGGCAGCAGCCGTTATGCACTTCTTAAATAGGTTATCCAGGCTTAGAAAAACATGGCTGCTTTCTTCCAGAAACAGCAGGACTTTTGTCTCCAATTTAGGTGGGGTTTTGTAACTTAGTTTATTGAAGTGAATGGAGCTTATAGGGGTTATCTGGCACTAGCACACTTTTTAACATGTTGCTACCATAAAAGAAAGCATACCAAACATGTTATGCTGACCTCTCCAAGCTCCCCTGGTGCCCTGATTTGGTTGCTGATGTCCCCTGCGGACTGCCTCAGGAGTAACAGTCCACTCAGCCAATCATTGGCCGTGGTGCTGTCTCGTCTCAGTCAGTGATAGGCTAAGCGGGCTGTCACTCTCAAGATGAGCTCGTCTCAGAAGTAATGGCCGCTGCAGACAGTGGGGGACACCAGAGACCGCATTGGGACACCAGGGAAGTGTGGAGAGGCAAGCATAACATGTTTGTTATATTTTCTTGGCAGCAACATGTTAAAAATATGTCAGCACTAGAGATGAATATAAATCCTACAACCAAAAAAGATGCTGGACAATATTCTTAAATTATTAAATCAAATCAAAGCTTTATTGTTATATACAAAAAACATGTTTTAAAACCATACTAAAAGGTGGGTCAACCTTGACAAAGCTTGTATAGAGAAACGCAGCGTTGGGTGAGTGGTCTTACCAGGCAGAATACATTCATACCCGGAGGTTCAAGTACACTCCTCTTTGTATTTATTTTTTACACATCTTTTTGTTACCTTACTTTGTTTATATTACTTTGTTCTAAACTTGCACTTGCAGTATATACATCTAGATATTTAACTTATTTAAACACCGTTGGAGTTCCTTGTTTACTTGCATTTCGTGCACTTTTATACCTCCTGGGACTGAGTGATATACCATCAACTTAATTTAGTATATAGAGCATACATTATTCATCTATTTTTTGCCTTGTAAGTCATCCAATGTATGTACTGTATCATTTTATGCTTCCACCTTTTTTTAGTATGGTTTTAAAACATGTTTTTCATATGTAACAATAAAGCTTTGATTTGATTTAATAATTTAAAGGACACCTGTCACCCCCCATGCCGGGGTGACAGGCTCCCGACCCCCTGTTAGACCCCCCTATACTTACGTGATCCCGCCGGGTCCCGCTCCCTGAGCCGGCAGGGTCCCGGAGATATCAGCTCCCGAAGCCCGGTGCGCGGGCTGACAGCAGAGTCAGACGCCCATAGAGAATGAATGGGGAGTCCGATGCTCCGTCATTCTCTATGGGCATCGGACTCATCTCTCAGCACGCGCGCCGGGCTTCGGGAGCTGATATGTCCGGGACCCAGCCGGCTCAGGAAGCGGGACCCGGCGGGATCACGTAAGTATAGGGGGATCTAACGGGGGGTCGGGAGCCTGTCACCCTGGCACGGGGGGTGACAGGTCCTCTTTAAGAATATTGTCCAGCATCTTTTTTGGTTGTAGGATTTATATATTGTTTGATGTATATGGACTAGTTACTAGTAGTCCTTTTTAGGTTACAGCACTAGAGATGAGCAAATACGATTCGATCGAGTAGGTATTCGATCGAATATTGCGGTATTTGACAGATTCGAATTCAATTGAGTAGTGAGGCTAATACGCAAGAAACATTCAAAAGCCCTCCCATCGCAGTTGGGGCTTTTTTTAATCCAATGACCATGCAGGGAGACCGTGAGGGACCCTGGGAATACGCACGCAGCGCGAAAACGGGGTGCACCCTCATTGGATAGCGGAACCACATGACTTAGAATCTTAAATACTTGGCTCCCGCCTCTCAACCGCAGATGAGCTTTCAACCTAGCCAGGGAAAGATCTTGGAGCAGGGAGAGATACTGTAGGTTTTAGTAGCGTTTTGGTTAGGCAGGCTTACTACAGAACCCAAAAGTCCTTTTCAGGGCAAAGATCCAGCGAAAAAGTAATTTCTGAATCAAAAGCACTTCTCAGTGCTAAGAAATAGATGATATAACAGCATCAGCATCAGCAGGTGTATTCATTCCAGTACCCTATGTGTACAAGTGACTTATAGTGTCCTGGTTTAACATCACTAAGGGCACGTTATACATATTGTTTCAGTAGTCCACTAAGGGCACCTGATATATACTGTTCCAGTAGCCCAGAAAAAGGCACATCATACATACTGTTCCAGTAACGTTCGTACAACATTACGCGTGATACACGCAAATAACATGACGCTCTGCGGACTCACATTGGAATCATGTATGTAACACTGCAAGAAATACGAACAAAATGTGTGAACGTTGCCATAAATGTCGTTAAAGCGTACGCAAATATTTTTCCTTTGCAACTGCGTAAAGTGGCATTATACTGCGATTTTGGGGGGTTAGGTGTACCCAGGCATGCTCCTCCTAATGTCCCAGTGTCATTCCGGAGGTGTTTGCATTGTTTAGGGATGTTTTATGAGGGACTTGGTGACCTCCAAGTGGTCAAATTTTGATTTCCAAGTGCCGCAAATTTTTTTCCCATAGACTATAATGGGATCGAGTACTCGAATATCGGTGCCTATTCGATTCAAATTCTCTAAAGTCGAATATTTCACTACTCGCTCATCTCTAGTAAGCACCAGATAACCCCTTTAATGTCAAAACCACATCCAAGGGTTTTCCCTTCTTTTCTCCAGACTATACAGATTAAAATCCTTAAGTCTTTCCTGATATTTTTTATGCCTCACACCCTCCACCATTTTTAAAGCCGTCTGTGGTTGTGGTTCAATTTTATTAATATCTTTTTTTAGTGTAAATTTGTGTGAATTCCACAATAGCCATTCATTACAACTCCACAGTAAGGCGATATTCAGAGTAATTGCCATTGTATTTTTAGCCAAAAAAAATATGTTTTATTGAAAAAAATATACTGCTGGTTCTCTTTTCAAATTTTTGGTTTCCTTACCGGGCATGCCTGTATCACCAAATCGACAATAAGTTTTGGTACTTCTACCTAGAAATAAAATAAGACATTTTACCTGCTGGTTTGTAGGTATGTAAATTTCCATTCTTGTCTCTGTTAAATTACTAGTAAATGTAAGAATAATTTTTGCTGAACACTTTACTAAAATACTTTGTGCCATAGTAGGGCCATTGTATGTTGTAATACAGTACATAGGAGTTTAATGCAATTTCATTGGGGAAAAAAAATCCTTTTTTGGATGTTAAAATGGATGTTTTTCACCTCAAAATAAGGTCCATAAATATGCATACATAGCCTAGCATACATAGCCTAGCATAACAGTTAAACTCAAGATCAGCTTATCACTATGCTAAATGTCTGCTCTATTTCTTCTTCCTAGAGCATCAATGAGTCAACTTTTCACCTGCTATAAGCAGTGTTGGTGCATGGAGAAGGGGAGGTTAGTTTTCAGGAGGTTTAGTGTTCAGGAAAAGACCTTTGGAAATATTAGAAATAGCTAGCTATGATCATTAGATTGTTCTTGTTCATTGTTGTTTGCTTTACTTATTGTTATTGTTACCACCTTTATTTATTTTCTTCAAAACGTAGCTATCGTTTCACGTAAATTTTGAGGATAAGCAGTCTTGTGTGTTTTAAAGGAGCTGCACTATATCTGGCCATTTTTAAAAAATTTTTTGCATATGGCATTTATTAATAGAGTTTAGCTCTGCGAGTTGTCTTTTATCTGTCTCTCTTTACTTCCCCTTACATCTTCCTCCACCCTCCTCCCTCTCCATAGCCCTTTAGCTAGCTCAAGAATAAGATTCAAGAAACAAGAAAAAGTCATAATTAGTAAACAAAAGTCGCTGCTGAGCTGATTTTGACAGTGGAGGACAGTTTCGCATGAAAGTGGGAAAAGTAGATTCATGATAACAGGGGGAGAAAGAATTTTTGTCTGTTATATTTGCTTGAGCTATGTAAAATTTGCCGAAATGACAGTGCCTATTGAGAAGCTCTGGATTTTTTTTTCTAATAAAACGCCCTAAATTTCATTTACAATTAGTAAAATCTTATTCATGTCAATTGAAAAACTACAGAGTAGGATAATTTAACAAAAGAAGGAATATTTGTGCATGTTTGCTAATTTTGTAAGCTATTCTAAGTAATAACTTTTTCTCATACCTAGAAAATACAAAGCAAAATCAAAGCTATTCATTTACCAAAAAGTGATACAATTTTTGGTGTTTGCCATTTTAGATTGGCTTATTTTTTAGGCTTTATTTATTCAGAACAAATGCTAAAATGTCATACGTACCCCTACAAGCATAGGCAAGCAATTGGGAGCAAGAGCGTTTTTTGTCTGGAAAATAAAAAGGATTTGACAATGATTACTTGCATCCTTGTATCTTTTACTAAGCATAAAGTTATCATATCACAAGAATTGTCTATTGCAACACGCTTTTTCAACGTTGGTTCCACTATCTATCTGATTATTTATTCCCTTACCTCATTTGTCTTCCGTACCTAATGTGATATCAACATAAACACAAAGCTAATTATGTTGCTAAATAGATGATGTACTCCCATAATGTTAGGTTTTGTCACCTGGAGTTTTTTTTCCAAATTATAAAAATTCATACACATTTTACCTTTGTTATTTATATTGTGTTTTTGTCTACAATAAATACTGTTATGAGCTTTATTTACCCACATACATTTAGATAGTAAAATAATATAAAGAAATAATGCCAGGTTCATACCAGTTGACATGCTATTTCAAAAACTGCTTTGTCAAGTCCAGAAGTTTCCTACATATTAAAAAAAAGGGTATTAGATAAGCATGAAATAGTAAAACCTCTTCAGTTTGATAGTGAGGAAAACTTTTTAGGCTGACAGGATAAGCTACCGTAAGTAGTAATGTGGTCAAAATTGTGGTAAAATGTGTTGAATTACCACATGTGAGTACAGCCAGCAGATTATTTGTCTACTTTGTCTAATATTTTTTAGAATGCTCCCTTGCTTATAAGCTGATCACACCATGTCCTGTGAGATCAGCAGAAATCTGTGGGGGAATCTGGCAAGTGTTACAGTATGCTGGGAATACTGGGAAGTGCAGTAAGCATTTACTGTTTATTATTTTTACCAGCACGGCAGGTATATAGTTAAATATGGCTGTCACCACATGGGTGGTGAGTATAAATAGGGCCCCCCTTCTCCCTCCCCCAGCACTGTACCCATCCCAGCAAGGAAGGGGGGCAATTGACCCCTTCCTTGCTGGCATGGGTACATTGTGACATCAATGTGGCCCCCATGGGGTTAACTGAGGATACCATGCATTCTAACTTAACCTCCTGGGGGCCACATTGTTCAGTCTGGCATACAAGGGATTAAGTATGAATTCCAGGCATCAATACTTCATCAATACTTAACCTCTTGTGTGCCAGATTGTAAGCAGCAGCATACTCACCACCAATGTCTTTAATCCTTAGCAAAGCCTGGCACACTGAGATACAAGTGTGTCAGGCTCTGCTTCTTCAAATAATCTGCCCCAGCATCAGCGGCTGCAGCAGGGACACTGCTGCAGCTGCTGATTGGCTGAGCATCGTCAGTTTAGCAAATCAGCGACTGAAGCAGTGTTCCTGCTGCAACTGCTGATAGAAGAAGACGGCGAGAAGACCAGAGGGTAAGTTAAGAATCCCCCCGCCCCCCAGAACGGAGCACAGCCTGGTCCACAGGGGGTTCATTTAACCCCCTGTGGACCAGCCTTTGCCGTTTTGCATCCACCCCCCCCCCCCCGGGACACAGCACACAGAAAACTCTGTGTGCTGTGTCTGGCACCCGCTCCAGCAAGAAAGGGGTCGTTTAACCCCTTCCTTTCTGGAGCGGGTGCATTTGGGTCAGCATTTTGACCCGAACATAGACTTCAGCATTGAAGTCCTTGTTCGGGAAACCACTGACCCGAAATAGCGCCCTAAGTCTCAAAGAGACTTTCACATATAGGGCCAAAAACGTGGCTAAAACGCCAACCACCACATTGGCATTTTTTGTGGCATAAAAAATGCCACAAAACAACCTATGTGTTAGGGCACCATAAATGCATTTTTTATGAATTTCTGTTGTTTTTTCAATTTTTCCATTTTACTATCTCTTTTCTAAAGTAATCTTGCAGGTTTCAATATTACCACTAGGTCTAAAACTAAGTTTAGACTTCCTGAGGCTGCTGTGATCTGTACAGCATTACAGTTAAGGGTGATACCAGTAGATAGATATTTCAATAGATGAAGCTGATAGCTAATACTGTATTAAGACATCATAAAGGCACCAAAACCTTTAAATAATACACCTCACAATATAAAACACAAAAAACAAAAACACAGGAGGTAGGTTACTACCAAAGAATTCAAAAGAACCATAAATTCTATTATTTCTACAATTCTTGCTTAGTGGACTAAATAAATCTACTTAAACGGTTGCAAAATTTCAAACATCTGTTGATGTGTTAGGCAAAGTTTTTACTTGGTTACTCTTAATGGACAGAAAAACGTAGTCAACACTATTTTTGTGTATGTTAAAAAACACGCATCTGTTTTAATCCGTTTCTTTTTATAGTGGAAGTCAATGGAAAATGAATCCAAAAGAATGGCACACTGTTTTTTCCATAAAACATATATGTTAAATGGATAGGAAAAACGCAGTGTGAACCCAGCCTTACGGATGTGTGTTGGGTTAAAAACCTGTGAGCCATAACTTTGTGTCACAGGTCTCCTATAGTGAATGAAGGGGTCCGTGTCAGTGGGTTGTAAATGGTCGCACATAGGTAGTACGTCTGTAGCTGTGGTCCATGGCTGTGGACAGCGCAACAGATGTGTAAATGTGTCCTAAGACTAGGAGATTATTAATAAGCTGTTATGTTAATAAAACAGCCAATTTTACTATCATTTCAGCTACATTATGGTTGTTGTAATAGTAATACTACACCAGTCAATTATTTTCAGTAAGGCAGAACAAATAACCAATGTAAAAGTTCATTATTTACCATTCTACTTATCCAAGTCTATCCTGACATATGATCTAAACTTTATTATTTGTTTTCATCTAAGGACTGATACACAACAGAAGCAATATCTAATGTGTATGTTGTTGTTTTTGAAAAGATGGTGCACACTGGATTTCATCATACCCAATCCTTTGTTCTTGCATTATATAGGATACAGCCATCACCTTATTCATCCTCCCCCTTTGAAAACACACATATGATTGACTGAGTATAGAAGAATGGGGTACTCCTGTTCTCTTGGGAAATTTTGCAACAAATGTGTTGGGGTGCTTTTTCTTTTGTGTTTCTTGGGAAAATTAGAAAATGTAAGCAAAATCGATATATCATACTATAAAAAAATTAAAATGTACAATTTTTATAGACTAATCCTTATAAATTCTATGAATTATCTGTAGTAGTCAAATGCTCACTAACCCCTTATTTAAATTTCTAGTGTTGTGAGCCCCCGCAGTGCTATGGCGGAGGTACGGCCGGTCACTTGCCAGATGGTAGACTGAGACGCCACTCTGGTGGTGGTTGGCCGAGATACAGCCGGGCCCAGTGATGTTATATCGTGGCGCCAGTGCCGGTTGGCCACACAGGTATGGTGGCACACCTGCTTTAAGTTTAGAGGGCCGGTTGCACCTTGTTCCCTTGTGGACAGTGTCCTGCCGGATTGCTACGGGGTCCCTTGGGTTGTTATCACGGTGGGCCGAAGCAGTCTAGTGACCCTCCTGGACTATTGGCACTGCCACCCACAGAAAGGGTAAATGTCCCAAGGAGTGTGTGTATACTGTGTTGGCGCTGGGCGACGAATAACAGAATCTCTTTACCAAAAAATAATCTCTTGTTTGCTCTGAAAGTCTTTGTGTGCAACAGAACATACAGCTGTGCCTTGACAGGATACAATACACTTGATAATACATTTGATAATACACTTGATAACACAGGATCCAGATCTGTGGTAGGAGTATAGCGAGGAGGAGGATGTCGTGAGAGTCTTAACCTTAAGTAGTAATGTGCTCTGCAGGGATGTTGAAGGATGATGTAGAGAGACAAGAATACTTGAAAGAGAATACTTGTGCCCGTGCATAGACCTTGGTTGGAATGAACCACCTGTTGTAACCAAAAGCAACACCCGTGGTGGGACACCACACTAGATGCTCTTTAAAGAATGTTGTCTTCATCTGGGTTCCTTTGGAGGGGACATTTTTGTTTTGTCACTTCAACTCCTTTGTAAACCCAATATGGTGCATGAAAAGACACCCTAATAAAAAGAAGGCCCTAGAATCCACAAGGTGGTTCTTTATTTTTGAGGCCTTTAAGCAAGGCAAAGAGAGTGAACCACCTAAAAAAAGTGCATACATCCTGTTTGAAACGTTTGAAGGGTACAGTTTTAATAATGGGGTCATTTGAGGAGGTTTTTACCATATAGGCTTCTCAAATATATTTCAGAAATAAATTGGTCCATAAAAAAGAAATCAATCCTAAATTTTGAAATATGTCATCTGTTATTCCCATTCCAAACTACTGACATGGTTAGATGGCTTTTAGGACAAGGAGACACATGGTACCTTAATATATTCAGCTGTGCTTCCAGGATGTAGAAAATGCTTTTGTTCTCTGGTTCAAGGACTCAAGGTTTTTTTTTCCCAAGCTCCTGAATATCTACAAGCTGGAATGACCCCCTCATTGACACCTGGAAGCACAGTCAGGTATGGGAGTAAGGAGGTGATGCACACAGGAGCTCAAGCCTCTTTGAATCTTTTTACTATGTAATGAAAACATTTCCTACATTCTGAAATCACAAACAGATATATGAAAGGTACCATGTGTCTCCTTGATCTTACAGCCATCCAACAGTGTCAGCAATTTGGAAGGTGAACTGCAGCTGACAGACTCCCTTTAAGCATTTCAGACATAAGCAGTCAACCTTACCATAGTGAGAGGCTTCTTGGCCCACCTGATTTATGGGCCCAGTGGCAGCTGCAATGCTGGTGGCTGCTGTAGCTACACCACAAGAGTAAAGTAAAAGAGACAAGTCAAGCTTCTAATTAGTTGAATTTTATTAGTCTACTCAAAGCAGGGGAAGTCTTGAAAATATTAACAGGAGCTGTTTCCACTAATGCACATAATACAGTGTTAAATGACGGTTACATGGCCCCAGGAGATAGAATAACACTTTCAGGTAAGTTTATATTGAAGAGATTTTGTGGCTACTATTCATGTGCGGCATCTGTAAGCATATCATTTTTTTTGGAGCCACTGAGATTCCTTTTTTATTTGTTATGCATTCAGGGAACTGTAACAGAAATTAAAAACATGTTACATTGTAAATATGCTGTTATTATTAATATTACTTTTATATACAGATTGATAGATGGCTGTCCAATGTTATGACTCCTTCTAGCATTCCTTGAATAATGATCTCTGGTAATAAGTGGTAATAGAAAGTGATATGTGAATGGCCGTCCACCCACATGTCAAATCCTGCAAGCAAATCAGCATCCTGGAAGAGGTGAGCGTAATTTTTTTGTATCTTCCAGGTACAGGTTACCTTTGGCTATCAAAGAAGAGCTGTAGCTGCGAATAATAGGAACTATGGCTATTACTCAAGAGAGACTGTGGATGGTAACAATGTATTGGATGTCACTGCTACAATGTTATTTCTGTTACTAATTTCTGTATTTCTGTGACTAATATATCTCTTTGCCGCTGTGAGGGTATGTGCACACTACAGAGTTCGCGCAGATTCTGCAAGGAATTGAAGAGGAAAGTTTTCTGCTTGAAATTCCTCACTTATTCAGCTCTGGAATTGGAGCAGAATTTAAGCACAATTTGAGCACAATTCAAGCAGAATTATAGCAGTATTCAAGCCCTATTGACTTCTAAAGGATTTCATTGAAAATTTTGCCAAGTGAACGAATGAGAAAAAAGCCAGTTAAAACCTTTGGAAAGATTAATTTTGATGCGGAATCCGCTAGAAGTTTTGCCTCTTTTCCATAGTGTGCACATACTCACCCTCACTTCTGGGTCCATCTTCGTTCGAATTTCCCCCCGTTTTCAGCTCCACAGAGCTTCCCTCGGTGGGATGTCTTCTTCTTACGGATCTGTGGCAGATGAGAGACAGATGACTGACAGCTTGCTCATTCAATTGGAGCTGAGCAAGCTGTGAGTCGTCTGCTGACGTCGTAGAAGGGGTTGAAGGGTCTCAGATGGCTGCCAGCTTGCTCAGCCAATCAGAGCTGAGCAAGCTGTGAGTCATCTGAAAATGTAGCGAGGAGGGCAGGCCTAACTAGTTAGGGCTGCCTCCCTCTTTGAGATGTCATTGACACAAGATGGCGACGGCCGTGGCAACAGGGATCATGTATTTGCTTTGATACTTCTAGGGGGGAAGGGGCAATAGAGAAGGGGGGCAGAAGGCTTTTTTAAACACATTACAAAATAATATAACTTTCAAACATAGCACAGAAGCTATGCCCATGTCATTGACCCCCTCCTCACACATCCCGCACTAACACAAAGAGTAAATATGTTACTCCATTTTCCTCCAATTATTTGGGTTTGTTCTTACTTTAAATTCATTTAATGAACAATAGCATTACATTATTCAGGAATTACTTACGGATATCTGGAAGTAGAATATTCACCTAAATCGGAGAAAACTGTTGTTACAGATCTGAGAAATATGCATGTGTACCATACAGAGTATTGCATAAAGAGATCAATTCACTTACCACTATGCACAAAACCTCTACTAAAATGTCACCAACTAGTCCGGCTGACCCCTAAAACCAAATTTAAAATAACAAGCATCAATCAGAGAATTTCTCAAAACTACATGAAGATATTAATGGAAATAAAGAAGTAAAAACTGAATAACAAGTCAAAATAGTTTTTAAAATTCATATTGAGTGTAAGCATGTTATTTTACTGTTTTTGCCAAAGTTTTTAGCTACAGTAGATAGAAAAATGCAGAAAAAACGCTCCTATCCAACAACTGGACTAGTTTGACTACAGGTAACTCACTGGGTATAAGAAATGACTCCATTGATTTTGACCTCTCGGGAAGTCAGTACAAATGATGGAAACATATGGAGACTCTGAGGCTCCAACCTCCACCATCCTGTTCCATATGCTGGGTCATATTCACATATTTATTTAGCAGTTTCTTATATCAGAATAGTTGGCATTCATCTCTGGTACTGCAGTTTATTAAGCACTATATATATTTAGATTGATTTTGCTTTGTGAGTTGTGAAATAATTTTGGGTGGTTGGAGTCCTAGTGAGTAGGAAAAATATGGCCCTATTTTCAATGTAATAAGACACAGCTTCTTGACAAAGAGAGCCGTGACTCTTGAAACGTGTAGAAGTGCAGTAGCCTTCTGGACCTCACCAGGATCCGTTGTAACTGCTGTGACGTCACACAGTCTGTCAGTGACTGAATCCTGCTACAGGCAGAGTGTGCACGCTACCGGCCAGAGCGCGCCATCTGCCAGAAGAAAAACTGTTCGATCTGCCAGAAGTCAACCTGTTCGATTCCGACGTGGATGCCTTAGAAATTACACGCACAGGACCATCATTGGACACACTACTGGCCAGTCCATCATCCCGATGTGAATGATCATCGCTCCTACTCAGGAACAGGTCAGTCAGTACATCGAGCACAGTGGTCAACTACATTTTATCTCACATCCATATATAGAGTGACCAACATTGCAGTACATTGCTACAACACCATATTGTATGTTGGTACAGTACATTATTATAGCGCGGAACGGTAATTATTTATAATCACACATTGTCATACCCACGGCGTGCAGATCGCCGTATCTCCTAGTACGCCGCTTTACTTTTCCAGGGTTTTGACAGGCAGCGCTGGTATTCTCTCCTATGACTAATACACATTAAGGTCAATGGAAAATTGGCCAGCAGTGCACATACAGTATAGGATAAAGGCCATAGTAGATTCCAACCGTTCAAATAATGTACATGCTGTATTTTTACCAACTGCTTTTGCAAATATGGCCATTTCCTCCCCACCTTTTTAAACATTGCTTTATTTTCACCAAAAGTAATGGTCCACACTATGATAGGCTTTGTTCACACATAGTATTTCATCAGTCTTTTGGTCAGTATTTTTTCATCCAAAACCAGGATTGGGTTGAAAACACAGAAAGACTATGGGGAGATTTATCAAACTGGTGTAAGTAGAATTGTCTTAATTGCCCCTGGAAACCAATCAGATTCCACCTTTTATTCTTCACAGATTCTTTGAAAAGTGAAAGGTGAAATCTGATTGGTTGCCGGGGGCAACTAAGGGAATTCTACTTTACACCAGTTTGATAAATCTCCCCCTATGTTCCCACAATGGCTTTTTTTTTGGCAGTTTGAGTCCAAATAATGACGGTTATTTCAAAATGGCCGTCATTAGTACTATAACGGCCATCATTATAAAATAAAGGCCGTTATTAAGACTTAAAAGGCCAAAAGAAGACATTGTGGGATCATAGCCAAATTGTGCAAGCCTTTCCATTATAATTTTCCTCTCAGTTATGCTCCTGATTTTGGCTACAAATGAGTGAAACACTGACCAAAATACATTGTGTGAACATAGCCTTACAATGCTTTTTCGTATGTAGTATTTTTTTCCTCCATTGGCCTTTTTCTGCATCATGGAGAACTTAAAAAAAAGAGCGGTTTTCTTGAGGCATTACTTTCAGGTCAAGAAAACACACTGTAAAGAGGATACATAAAGGAAGCCATAGGTTAAGGCCATACATAACATGTTCTGCAAATTTTAGTGTGGAAAATCTACAGAATTAGGCTTGGTTTTTCACTGTAACATAAAAGAAAAACACAAAATTGGCTGGCAGTGCACACATCATGCAGAATAATGGCTTGACTGCGACTGTCCAAATAATGAACATGCTCATAATTTACAACCGGCTTTTGCAAAATACAGCTGTTATTTATTTTTTTTGTAACTCGAATATAGAAAAAATATTCCAGCTCTCCACACCTGATTCCAAATTTGCTCCACCCGGTGCTCGGATAATGTGAGTTCACCAAAGAAAAATGAGAAAGGCAATTCCAGCAGCTAAGGCACGACCAAATTTTCTTTATTCAGCTTCACAAAACAATAAAAACTCACGCTTGTCATATCTGATGCGTTTCGATCACATGTTGATCCTAATCATAGTTGTACTTGGGCTAGTCGGGTTGTTGGATAGGATTATTTTTCAAAATTTTTCTATCTGAACTCAACAGTAGTAAAAGATCATGCTTACACAGCCTGGGTGGCATTGCATTAAAATCAATGCAATGCCACCTGCTCCATGCACATGCTGCACTGACCACAGCTGTTGTAATAACTGCCGCTTTTCTATGAACTTTATTAATCTTTCATGCACACACGGATGCAGTCTATTAATCCGTGGTAAGTATGGAAATCAATGCTTAATTGATTTCCAGACACACCCGACGGGGCCATATGGAAATAAATGTTCCTGCACCTGTCAGAGCTCTGACGTCCACAGGAACATACAAATAGTCAGTTTGCAGAAGGCCGTTGTTATACTGTGTGTTAACACAGCCTTAGTGGAAATTTTTCAATGCATGGATTTAGAGATAACAGATGCAGATCCGCAGCAAAAACTGCATGTGTGGATTTTTGAAATACTGTGTTTTTCCACAAGAAAAACTATGCAACAACTCTGTATTGCTTTGCCACCTACAGGCACTCTCCTCACAACAAGGTCGATAAGCTGGGCTCTCAGTCACGTTGGGAGGAGGCATAGGGGGTTGGGAAGTAGTGCGATCATCATCATTGTAAAGGTCTTCACATACCTTTATACCACCTTATACTTTGGCAGCAGTACCTCTCTGGCTGCGGCTTAAACCCCCCCCCCCCCCCCCCAATAAAGACCACAGGAGTGCTCTGCCCTGAGGAGGAATGGGCTGGACAGGAGAGATAACTGATGGCCAAACGATCATTTGGCCATTGGTTATTGAAGGTGTACAGCCACCTTTAGAGCCCTGCTTGTCAATCTCTCTGTGAGGAGGCAGAGGGGGCATTGAGAATGAGCAGAGCGGCACTGCATACCCTACAAGTTAATCATTATAAAATGGACATAATAATAAAAAGGAGTACCCTTATTATAATAAATTATGCAATATATGTGGAAAAGAACAAGAAGTCTATGAGAAAAATGTAGAAGCAGCACATACCCCAGTGACATCTGGAACTATATTGTTTATTGTCTATAAAATGGATGTAAATTAGAAAGTTATAGCATTAGCAATACATATTCGTAGTAATTTTTTTCACAACCGTTTAGGATTATTTTTCATTTTTCATGAATACAGGGACCTCGATTAGACTGCTATGTTGCAGCTGTTCTATTCTTTAGCTATAAAATAAAGTACCAATTTTTGGATACAGAAAAGGAAGGCCCTATGTCTGCTATCCTTGAATTCCTACACAGTATATCAGGCTCTAAGAGAAAGCACTGCAGTAAACTATATGCACGTTCAAGCAATTTCAAAAATAAATTACTAAAAATATACTTAAAAAGTTAAACAGACTACAGTATATTTTGTTCGTCCCGCTTTCCAAAAAAGCTGAATAAAAGCAATCATAAAGTTGTACGTACCACAAAAGGGTACTAATGAAGCTTATAGCAAATGTTATAAAAACACTAAACCCCCACAAAGCTCCGCTGATGGAAAAATACAAAGTTATAGGTCTCAGAATATGCCTTTACTGTGAAAAATAGTAAAACTTGAAAAGACAAATATGAATTGCTGTTGTAGTACTGTAAGCTTTTTAATGCATTATATAGAAACCAACATTTGGCTGTTCAAAAAAAAAAAAAAAAAAGCGCACATTCAGCTATAGTGATTGAAAAATCAAAGTTAAAGGGGTTGTCCAGTGAAGATCTTTTTCTTTCAGATCAACTGGTACAAGAAAGTTATATATATTTTTTATTTACTTCTATTTGAAAATCTCACGTCTTCCCATACTTATTAGCTACTATATGTCCTGCAGGAAATGTTTTATTTTCAGTCTGACACAGTGCTCTCTGCTGACATCTCTGGCCGAGACAGGAACTGTCCAGAGAAGGAGAGGTTTTCTATGGGGATTCATAGAAAACCGAGACCTGTCTTGGCCAGAGTTGTCAGCAGAGAACACTAGTCTGTGTCTGAATGAAAATAAAATAACATTTCCTGCATAACATACAGCAGCTAATATGTATGGGAAGACTTGAGATTTTTAAATAGAAGTAAATTACAAATCTATATAACTTTCTGGCACCAGTTGATTTGAAAGAAAAATATTTTGGACAACCCCTTCAATTAAAGATTACAAATTAACAGAAAAAATTATTGCATTTTCAAGCCTCAAAATAGCCACATCCTTAAGAGGTTAAGGGTGCCGCTAGAAACAGCATCTTTTTGTGGGATTTTTCAGGCCTCCCCAAAAAATTATTTTGGCATTTTTTTTTTTTTTTTTTTTTTTTAGGCAATTGCTTTTTTGCCATTTTGTCTGGCACTTTTGACTAGGGCTATGTTTACACAACTTAAAGTGACACTGTCACCTCCTTTTTGCTTTCTAACACCTCTACACAGGTGTAAAGGGTAAATTTTGCCGTTTTCATAACTTGTTTTATATCATACGTCATGGTGCTTGTTCAAGTAAAAAGTCATCTTTTATCAACTGCAGATTGTGTTAAGTGGGTGAGGCCTCGCTGCATTAGCACCACTTAGCCCCACCCACAATGCCACAGTTGCCCCCGCCCCCTCGACGCCCACTGGAACAGGCTGACCGAAAGGTCTAGACCCCACCCCCTTTATGTCGGCCAACCAATGGGCGTCAAGGGGGCGGGCCAACAGTGTTGTTGTGGTCGGGGCTAAGTGGCGCTAATACCGTGAGGCCACACCCACTTAATACAATCTGCAGTTGATAAAAGGACACTTTTTACTTGAACAAACACCATGACGTATGATATGAAATAAGGTATGAAAAACGCTAAATTTACCCTTTAAACCTGTGTAGAGATGTCAGAATGCTCAAAGGGGGTGACAGTGTCACTTTAAGTAAATTATTAATCATGGCCGTTGCTGCTGATTTGCAACACGTTCGTGATTAATCCTTTACCCACATTATGCTGCAGTCCAAAGGAATCCCGGATGGATTGTATACACATAGTATACACTTTGGCCGGGACCCTTAGCAGCGACGCAAAAAACTGACATGTCAGTTTTCAGCGGCTACTATTCATTGAATAGTGGCCGCAGAAAACCTGGCAGTGCACACAATTAAGCGTGCGGCTCCTGGCGCACGCTCCATTGAGTGCAGTGGCGAATTCGGATGCGGGCACGCACGAATGCGCCTGCAACTGAATTCAACTGCAGTGAAGATCAGCCGGCCGATACTGCAGTATCGCCCTAGATGATCTTCTCAGACACTGGCCATTTCGTGACCCGGCCGGGTCACAGAATGGCCGGTGTCTTACCACGTGTGAACATTGCCTTAAGGTGTGAATTTTTATGCGTTTTTTGAGACAAACAAACAAAAAATTCCATTGAACTCTGTGGGAATGAAACACCACAGTTAGCAGAAAAAAATGCCAAACACATTGATTATTTTAAAATGTGTCTCTATGCATATGGAGAAATAAAAATGTGTCAATAAAGCAAAATAAATCAGTGTTATTATTATTATTATTATTATTATTATTAATAATAATAATTTTACATTTCTTTTATAAAGCTATTTAACTCTGTAATATAGCTATATTAAAAATGTAATTTTCATAATTTTATTGGCAACAGTAAGGAGCCACATGGCCCTTTTGCTGCCACCAGTGTGTGGCACCATCTGTGTAAGGAACTGCAGGGTTTCAGAAGCTTGGTCCTGGCACAGTTAGACATCATAAATGCTACTGCATACAGTATTATTGATACTGAGCCTCCCCATGTCTATTATAATGCATATAAGTATTAGGCCATGTTCATACAGTGTATTTTTTACAACAAGAATGTCCGTTGTTGCCTTAAAATAATGTACTCTATAGGAACAACGACCGTTGTGCACACACTGTTATTAAACAAGGACTGTTGTTCCCTACAGCCACACAAATAATTGACTTGTCAATTATTGGTGGCTGCTAATGCAGGAACAATGGCTATTTGTGTGGCCAATATGGTAATATCGTCCGCAGGAACATGTCAAACAGCGGCCATTGTCAATCAACGGCCGCTATTTATACATAATGTGAACAAAGCCTTAAAAATAGACATTACAGCAGCTCTGCACCTGTCACACAGTGAAGCAGAACTGATAATTATACCCACTTGCTTTTCATTACTGTGAATATTTATAATGTAGCATTAAGTGGTTAAAGATTTTAGAAGAACTTACCCCTACAGGGTCCAGAGGTGTATTTACTACTAAACAAGGAAGTGCTTTCTAAAGAAAAAAAATGCAGTTAAAGGTTAAGTTCTCACAACATCTTTTTTAGGTGAAAAACTGCCGTTTTTGATAATGACGGCTTTTATTGATGATAATGACCATTAACCCCGTCATAACCGAGGTCATTGATGCACGGCTGTCCAGGTCAAATTAATGCAACGCTCCTCCCCGCCTTCTAAGAGCCATAGCGCTTTTATATTTCCACCTACAGGGCTGGTTGGGGTGTCATTTTTTGCACCATGAACGCTAGTTTTTATTGGTATCATATTGGTGTAAGAAATAAATTTAGTTTATTAATTTTTTCTAATATATATTTTTTAAAAATCCGCATTCATGGTGTTTTTTTTTCCTTTTCATTTACACGCTTCACCGTGCGGGAACAATATTGTTATATTTTAATAGATGGGATAATTTAGCACGTTTCAACACTAAGGCCTTATTTACACCCTCTGTGCACAGTGTGCAATTATGGACAATGTGCTTTACACAGTTTTAGAGCTCCCAGCATCATCATGAAAACATAAGGGTTATGCCTGGTTTTGGCATTGCTTGTGTTCTTTCTCCAGCTTTACAATAGGATTTAAAAATAAAATGCTAAACTTGTCACAAAAATACACCAATGTTTATAATTGTTTTTTAAATTCATGGAAAAGTAAGGATTACACCTCTGTGTTTCAGCCCCCTTTTATTATACATCTATTCATGTTAATAAATGGATCTGAATTAAACAGATAATAAAAATGAGACCTTGTGTGTCCCACTGAAAACACTGTGACATGTTTATAGCTTAGTTCCCACAATGTCTTTTTTAGGTAAAAAATAAGTTTTTGGTAATGATGGCTGCCATTTATGATTAGGTGTTTTTCACCTACAAAAAGATGTTGTGGGAACATGGCCTAATTCGGTGCCTGACCGCACTAGACCAATGGAAATCATTAATACAGATGTGAGCTCACCCTAAAGGAATCATGTAAAAGATGACTTCAGAATACATCATTTTGGTGATAAAATGTTCTGCTAAATTCTACAGAGAATATAATAATACAATGTATACAAAAAAAGGGACCAAATATAATGACAAAAAATCTTTATTAATCAATAACACTGCTCATGATAAAAAATATAAAAAACTACATTACATGGTGTTTCATGACAATCCAGATAAACTGACACAGTGAGATGGGTAGCATAGGCTCAAACAGGCAACTGCTCCTGAAAGTGCTCAGTGCAGTGTAAACATAGGTTTACACAGGGGGATGGGATAAGACCAAGTACAAGCTTCCCACAATGGGGACTATCTCCTAACTTCCACCCAAGAGAACCATAAACCCTGTGAGCCCGTAATCAAATCACCACTCACCCATGTCAGCGTCTCCCCTATTATTTTATATTTAATATATTTAGAAGAAAACAATCTTACCACAATGTCCCCAATATCGTCCACAGCTGCTTGTTTGTTTATTCCCTATCAGATAAAACTTTCATTATTCAATACACTTAAAGCATTCAGAAATAATGTTGTTAGTTGCTTTATGTATTATGGAAGACAAACATCCACAGGGGCATGAGATTATGGGAGTGATTTAGTATAGATTAATACCAGGCTTGAAACTGTAGATTTCAAAGTGCTGGGGCAGCAGCCGTTATGCACTTCTTAAATAGGTTATCCAGGCTTAGAAAAACATGGCTGCTTTCTTCCAGAAACAGCAGGACTTTTGTCTTCAATTTAGGTGGGGTTTTGTAACTTAGTTTATTGAAGTGAATGGAGCTTATAGGGGTTATCTGGCACTAGCACATTTTTTAACATGTTGCTACCATAAAAGAAAGCATACCAAACATGTTATGCTGACCTCTCCAAGCTCCCCTGGTGCCCTGATTTGGTTGCTGATGCCCCCTGCGGACTGCCTCAGGAGTAACAGTCCACTCAGCCAATCATTGGCCGTGGTGCTGTCTCGTCTCAGTCAGTGATAGGCTAAGCGGGCTGTCACTCTCAAGATGAGCTTGTCTCAGAAGTAATGGCCGCTGCAGACAGCGGGGGACACCAGAGACCGCATTGGGACACCAGGGGAGTGTGGAGAGGCAAGCATAACATGTTTGTTATATTGTCTTGGCAGAAACATGTTAAAAATATGTCAGCACTAGAGATGAATATAAATCCTACAACCAAAAAAGATGCTGGACAATATTCTTAAATTATTAAATCAAATCAAAGCTTTATTGTTATATACAAAAAACATGTTTTAAAACCATACTAAAAGGTGGGTCAACCTTGACAAAGCTTGTATAGAGAAACGCAACGTTGGGTGAGTGGTCTTACCAGGCAGAATACATTCATACCCGGAGGTTCAAGTATACTCCTCTTTGTATTTATTTTTTACACATCTTTTTGTTACCTTACTTTGTTTATATTACTTTGTTCTAAACTTGCACTTGCAGTATATACATCTAGATATTTAACTTATTTAAACACCGTTGGAGTTCCTTGTTTACTTGCATTTCGTGCACTTTTATACTTCCTGGGACTGAGTGATATACCATCAACTTAATTTAGTATATAGAGCATACATTATTCATCTATTTTTTGCCTTGTAAGTCATCCAATGTATGTACTGTATCATTTTATGCTTCCACCTTTTTTTAGCATGGTTTTAAAACATGTTTTTCGTATGTAACAATAAAGCTTTGATTTGATTTAATAATTTAAAGGACACCTGTCACCCCCCATGCCGGGGTGACAGGCTCCCGACCCCCTGTTAGACCCCCCTATACTTACGTGATCCCGCCGGGTCCCGCTCCCTGAGCCGGCAGGGTCCCGGAGATATCAGCTCCCGAAGCCCGGTGCGCGGGCTGACAGCAGAGTCAGACGCCCATAGAGAATGAATGGGGAGTCCGATGCTCCGTCATTCTCTAAGGGCATCGGACTCATCTCTCAGCACGCGCGCCGGGCTTCGGGAGCTGATATGTCCGGGACCCGGCCGGCTCAGGAAGCGGGACCCGGCGGGATCACGTAAGTATAGGGGGATCTAACGGGGGGTCGGGAGCCTGTCACCCCGGCACGGGGGGTGACAGGTCCTCTTTAAGAATATTGTCCAGCATCTTTTTTGGTTGTAGGATTTATATATTGTTTGATGTATATGGACTAGTTACTAGTAGTCCTTTTTAGGTTACAGCACTAGAGATGAGCAAATACGATTCGATCGAGTAGGTATTCGATCGAATATTGCGGTATTTGACAGATTCGAATTCAATTGAGTAGTGAGGCTAATACGCAAGAAACATTCAAAAGCCCTCCCATCGCAGTTGGCGCTTTTTTTAATCCAATGACCATGCAGGGAGACCGTGAGGGACCCTGGGAATACGCACGCAGCGCGAAAACGGGGTGCACCCTCATTGGATAGCGGAACCACATGACTTCGAATCTTAAATACTTGGCTCCCGCCTCTCAACCGCAGATGAGCTTTCAACCTAGCCAGGGAAAGATCTTGGAGCAGGGAGAGATACTGTAGGTTTTAATAGCGTTTTGGTTAGGCAGGCTTACTACAGAACCCAAAAGTCCTTTTCAGGGCAAAGATCCAGCGAAAAAGTAATCTCTGAATCAAAAGCACTTCTCAGTGCTAAGAAATAGATGATATAACAGCATCAGCATCAGCAGGTGTATTCATTCCAGTACCCTATGTGTACAAGTGACTTATAGTGTCCCGGTTTAACATCACTAAGGGCACGTTATACATATTGTTTCAGTAGTCCACTAAGGGCACCTGATATATACTGTTCCAGTAGCCCAGAAAAAGGCACATCATACATACTGTTGCAGTAACGTTCGTACAACTTTACGCGTGATACGCGCAAATAACATGACGCTCTGCGGACTCACATTGGAATCATGTATGTAACACTGCAAGAAATACGAACGAAATGTGTGAACATTGCCATAAATGTCGGTAAAGCGTACGCAAATATTTTTCCTTTGCAACTGCGTAAAGTGGCATTATACTGCGATTTTGGGGGGTTAGGTGTACCCAGGCATGCTCCTCCTAATGTCCCAGTGTCATTCCGGAGGTGTTTGCATTGTTTAGGGATGTTTTATGAGGGACTTGGTGACCTCCAAGTGGTCAAATTTTGATTTCCAAGTGCCGCAAATTTTTTTCCCATAGACTATAATGGGATTGAGTACTCGAATATCGGTGCCTATTCGATTCAAATTCTCTAAAGTCGAATATTTCACTACTCGCTCATCTCTAGTAAGCACCAGATGACCCCTTTAATGTCAAAACCACATCCAAGGGTTTTCCCTTCTTTTCTCCAGACTATACAGATTCATGCTAAAATCCTTAAGTCTTTCCTGATATTTTTTATGCCTCACACCCTCCACCATTTTTAAAGCCGTCTGTGGTTGTGGTTCAATTTTATTAATATCTTTTTTTAGTGTAAATTCCACAATAGCCATTCATTACAACTCCACAGTAAGGCGATATTCAGAGTAATTGCCATTGTATTTTTAGCCAAAAAAAAAAAATGTTTTATTGAAAAAAATATACTGCTGGTTCTCTTTTCAAATTTTAGGTTTCCTTACCGGGCATGCCTGTATCACCAAGTCAACAATAAGTTTTGGTACTTCTACCTAGAAATAAAATAAGACATTTTACCTGCTGGTTTGTAGGTATGTAAATTTCCATTCTTGTCTCTGTTAAATTACTAGTAAATGTAAGAATAATTTTTGCTGAACACTTTACTAAAATACTTTGTGTCATAGTAGGGCCATTGTATGTTGTAATACAGTACATAGGAGTTTAATGCAATTTCATTGGGGAAAAAAATCCTTTTTTGGATGTTAAAATGGATGTTTTTCACCTCAAAATAAGGTCCATAAATATGCATACATAGCCTAGCATACATAGCCTAGCATAACAGTTAAACTCAAGATCAGCTTATCACTATGCTAAATGTCTGCTCTATTTCTTCTTCCTAGAGCATCAATGAGTCAACTTTTCACCTGCTATAAGCAGTGTTGGTGCATGGAGAAGGGGAGGTTAGTTTTCAGGAGGTTTAGTGTTCAGGAAAAGACCTTTGGAAATATTAGAAATAGCTAGCTATGATCATTAGATTGTTCTTGTTCATTGTTGTTTGCTTTACTTATTGTTATTGTTACCACCTTTATTTATTTTCTTCAAAACGTAGCTATCGTTTCACGTAAATTTTGAGGATAAGCAGTCTTGTGTGTTTTAAAGGAGCTGCACTATATCTGGCCATTTTTAAATTTTTTTTTGCATATGCCATTTATTAATAGAGTTTAGCTCTGCGAGTTGTCTTTTATCTGTCTCTTTACTTCCCCTTACATCTTCCTCCACCCTCCTCCCTCTCTATAGCCCTTTAGCTAGCTCAAGAATAAGATTCAAGAAACAAGAAAAAGTCATAATTAGTAAACAAAAGTCGCTGCTGAGCTGATTTTGACAGTGGAGGACAGTTTCGCATGAAAGTGGGAAAAGTAGATTCATGATAACAGGGGGAGAAAGAATTTTTGTCTGTTATATTTGCTTGAGCTATGTAAAATTTGCCGAAATGACAGTGCCTATTGAGGAGAAGCTCTGGATTTTTTTTTCTAATAAAACGCCCTAAATTTCATTTACAATTAGTAAAATCTTATTCATGTCAATTGAAAAACTACAGAGTAGGATAATTTAACAAAAGAAGGAATATTTGTGCATGTTTGCTAATTTTGTAAGCTATTCTAAGTAATAACTTTTTCTCATACCTAGAAAATACAAAGCAAAATCAAAGCTATTCATTTACCAAAAAGTGATACAATTTTTGGTGTTTGCCATTTTAGATTGGCTTATTTTTTAGGCTTTATTTATTCAGAACAAATGCTAAAATGTCATACGTACCCCTACAAGCATAGGCAAGCAATTGGGAGCAAGAGCGTTTTTTGTCTGGAAAATAAAAAGGATTTGACAATGATTACTTGCATCCTTGTATCTTTTACTAAGCATAAAGTTATCATATCACAAGAATTGTCTATTGCAACACGCTTTTTCAACGTTGGTTCCACTATCTATCTGATTATTTATTCCCTTACCTCATTTGTCTTCCGTACCTAATGTGATATCAACATAAACACAAAGCTAATTATGTTGCTAAATAGATGATGTACTCCCATAATGTTAGGTTTTGTCACCTGGAGTTTTTTTCCAAATTATAAAAATTCATACACATTTTACCTTTGTTATATATATTGTGTTTTTGTCTACAATAAATACTGTTATGAGCTTTATTTACCCACATACATTTAGATAGTAAAATAATATAGAGAAATAATGCCAGGTTCATACCAGTTGACATGCTATTTCAAAAACTGCTTTGTCAAGTCCAGAAGTTTCCTACATATTAAAAAAAAGGGTATTAGATAAGCATGAAATAGTAAAACCTCTTCAGTTTGATAGTGAGGAAAACTTTTTAGGCTGACAGGATAAGCTACCGTAAGTAGTAATGTGGTCAAAATTGTGGTAAAATGTGTTGAATTACCACATGTGAGTACAGCCAGCAGATTATTTGTCTACTTTGTCTAATATTTTTTAGAATGCTCCCTTGCTTATAAGCTGATCACACCATGTCCTGTGAGATCAGCAGAAATCTGTGGGGGAATCTGGCAAGTGTTACAGTATGCTGGGAATACTGGGAAGTGCAGTAAGCATTTACTGTTTATTATTTTTACCAGCACGGCAGGTATATAGTTAAATATGGCTGTCACTACATTCTCGCAGTGAAATGAAAATCTGTTGCGAGAATGAAGGACCATAGACTATAATGGTACAGAGTAGTGGATTTGCTGTGTAACTTGCAGCGTGAATTAGCTACAAACCTGTTTGTGTGAATGTACCTATGTTCACACATTGAACTATTTTTTAAAAGAACGGCCTTTGTTTTCTATTAAAACAACGACCATTTTTTTCATACTGAAATGTATTGAAGTCAATGTACTGAGTGCCAAACAACAGCTGTTGTTTAATGCATTGTGTAAAAACAATGGCCGTTGTTCCATTGACTTCAGTGCATTACATTACAGTATAAAAAGAATGTCCATTCTTTTAATGGAAAACAACGGCCGTTCTTTTAGAAAATAGTACAGTGTGTGAACATAGCCTTAAAGTGAATCTGTCGTCTGCAATTCAGGTTCAAAACTGCTGACACTATTAGATAGCTTTTAGAACAAGGAGACACACGGATCATTTCATATATCCATGGACTTCTGAACACTGCAACCACTCACTTGCTGTTTCACTGTAATTGGGCATGTCCATGTCAAGAGAAACTGGAAGGTAGAGATCAATGTAGGACCTGGGAAGTGGGAATGGTAATACTACTCTTATTATTTTACAACATGCAGAGCTGTGTTTGAATGTGGTTGAGGAACCTCTCTAAATATATAAATATAATGAAAATAACTTACCAAGATTGGTCTTAAGATGTTAACGAGCACTTTAACTGTTTCGGCAGTAGGTGTCCCAAGTGTATCCTAAAATTGCACACACTATTAAAACATTTGACTCATATACAGAAAGGTAAATAAATAGTTGCATGGGTACAGAATACATCTACATTCTGTCAAAATGGAATGTTGATGTGTCCATGTAGTTAGGCACAGGCCCCATTGAATTTTGTGGCTTGAAGTTAGTCATCTAGTGACCAGGTTCTGGTAATTTCTTAACATATAAGTGTTTAGACTTGGACCCTAAAACATAGGAAACATCCCTTATACGCTTCGTTGTTATACACTCAGGAAATGACAAAAACATAGTTACTAGGTTTGGGCCACTAAATTCAATGTCTCTTCATGCATCACCATTTCATCAGGATGCTGACATATACTGCAAGGTAGAGGCAAAACGTTATGTGAACAGAAGTACCGTTTTTTAACCCTTTGAGGACCAGTCCCAAAATGACCCAGTGGAGCACGCAAATTTTGATTTTAGTGTTTTCATTTTTCCCATCTCCCCTTCTAAGAGCTCTAGCACTTTCAGTTTTCTATCTACAGGCCATGTAAGTGCTTGTTTTTTACAGGAATAGTTGTACTTTGTAATGGCGTCTTTCATTCTACCATAACATGTATGATGGAACCCCAAAATAATTATTTATGAAGATATAAATTGGTGAAATCGTAAAAAAAGAATGCAATATGGTAACTTTTGGGGGGTTCCTGTGTCTACTTAATGCACTATATGGTAAAAACAACATGATACCATTATTCTAAAGGTCAGTCCGAACACAACCATATGCAGGTTACACAGATTCTCTAATGTTATATATATTTTTTTTTTTATGAAATCCTTTTTTTTGGCAATTAATTATTAATAAAATGGGCCTATTGTGACGCTTATAATGGTTATATTTTTTTTACCTATGGGGCTGTGTGGGGTGTAATTTTTTCCTCCATGATCTCTAGTTTTTATTAATACCATATTTCTGAAGATCAGACATTTTGATCACTTTTTATAATTTTTTTTATATATAATGTAACATTAAATCGGTAATCCGCGCACTTTTTTTCCCTCTTTTCGTGTACGCCGTTCGCCGTTCACAATGACGCTTGTTATATTTTAATAGATCAGACAATTACGCACCCTACGGTATATTATATGTTTATTTATTTTTATATGTTTTATTTATATAATGGGATAGGGGGGTGATTTCAACTTTTATTGGGGGAGGGGCTTTGGGGTAGTGTAATAGTGTTTTTACCTTTTTTTTTCCTTTTCCTTTACTCTTTTTCTTTTTTTTGAAGTCCCTTTGGGGGACTTTTACATACATTTGTTTGATTGTACACACTGATCATTGCTATGCCATAGGCAATGCCAAGCATGTAAAATCTCAATTGCATTTGTATATCTAGCCCAGTTACCCTTAAAAAAATACCACTACAATTTCTTTTAATGACTATGAAGCTATCCTATAATTGAATAAAAGAAACATTTACCAGTCCTCCAATGCCCAGGACAGTAGAAACCTCACAAAAAGCTTCTTTCTGTAAAGAAAATTATTAATTTTTTTTTTTATAGATTAAGGCTATGTTCACACTACATAAAATAACGGCCGTTGTTTTCACCGGCCGGACTTTTGCGACCAAAACTACGGCCGTAGAATTACGAGCCTACGGGCTAGTCGTGAAACTACGGCCGTTGTTTAATTTTGCTTCCTAGCATGTTTATAAGCATGATGAAACAGGTCATTTACTTTAACGTTTCAAGAGATTTTATTTAAGGGTTTTTCAAATAAATTTTTCAAAGCATACATCAAGTTATGTACATAGAGTATAAGTATACATGTTACATGAGTGTAAGTATCATTTACTTTAAATACTGCACCCAGCCCGAGAAACCACTCAATTTTTTTTACATCAAAATCAAGTTTAATTCAGCAGATATAAGTTTTACGTTCATTGTACATTGCATTTAAATAAAAAAAACTTACCAAAACCTCTTCTAATTCCTCATACAAATTATTCCAATTATCACCATTAAATGTGTCCTAGAACATGATACAAACATTATAAGAAATCGTATTTGTAATAAACAATAACATTTATACAAGATTAATATAATTGCAAAACCCATACATAGCACAACTTTTTTAGGCTTCCATAAAACACAGATTTTACATGGCTTTTTTGATGCTGAATAAATATAAAAGACAACAGTTCTCCTGCAATTTTTTTCCAGTTTAGTGTATATAAATATAGGCATTTTTTGTGAAGTTTTATCTTTTAATACAATTAATTTAATTTGTGATTCTCGCATCATCTGATGCCAGGACTTCTATTGAGAGATAAGGTGAAGAATTGGCAGAAAACAGACACCAACATACATATGGACAAGGCTTTTTTTTACAGCCATTTACACCATGTTCACATGGTGTATGAGACCGGCTGTTCCGTGACCCGGACGGGTCACGGAGCGGCCGGTCTCTGAAAAGATCATCCCGGTTGGTACTGCAGTACCGGCCAGATGATCTTTCCGGCCGCAGTGTTCTGATGCAGGCGCATCAGCGCGCGTCCGCATCAGAGCCCCCATAGCACACAATGAAGCAAGCGGCCAGAGCCGCTCGCTTCATTGTGTGAACTGACAGGTCTTTGACATATCAGTTTTTTGCGGCGCCGCTTGGAATCCTGGCCGGAGCGTATACTATGTGTATATGCTCCGGCTGCGATCCCATAGAACAACATCAGGCTAGTTCACACATGCAAAGTAGGGCCGTTGTTGCCATTGTACTTTTACCTAGTGTGAACATAGCCAAATAGTTGAACCCCCCCCCCAGCTATTTCTTAAAATAAAAAAGGTCAAGTGCAGAGCATGCAAACAAAAATGCCCAGAAAAACCACCATACACAAAGATGCCATGTGGGCATGGCTTTTTATATTTCCATATTGACTCCTAACTAATATCTGGCCACAGTATTTTCGAGCCAAAAAAAGGCCATGCACCAACTATGGCATTATTATGGGAATTTTTGTTGTTGTTGCAAAAGCACCTACTGTAATTCCACCCTTAAAATAAACTTTCAGCACTTTCACGCTGTGCTCAGTGGGTTCTTACTGCCCTGTTAGCTTTGTTCAGCAGATCCATCAATCAAGGCTGATGGAGGGGGAGAAGCTGGCTTACATTTCCCCAATGACTTGTGGTCCAGGCAACATTGCAGTTTATGTTTATGTTCACATATGAGGTAATAAAAATAATCCTATACCCTTTCCTACACAAAAGTCCACCACAAAAAGTTAAAATATACAGTATCTAAGTATCTTTTTTTTCTTCTTTGTTATGGCCAGTTATCAATGTGTGCCACAGTATAGCTGTACACTGCTCTACATTAAAGGGGTTGGCCACTTTATAGTAAAATTGCTCAGTGTACAGTATTAGTAAGTGTACTCACTGTATATACTGACAGCAGTTCCCTGTGTATCTCATAGAGCTACAATCAGGCTCCCCTCCTCCAGGCTGTGCTGCCCTGCTATGTGGTGGTCCATAAGATGGCTGACATGGAGGAGCATGTGACCAAGCCCCGCCCCCCCAGTGTCCACCACTGAGCCTGTATATGTCTATGGAGGACACAGTGGACAGGGCCTGGTCACATGCTCCTCCATGTCAGCCATATTATGGACTGAAACAAAACAGAGCAGGGCAGCCCAGCCTGGTGAAGGAGAGTCTGATTTTAGCTGCTGTCAGTATATACATTGAGTACACTTACTAATACTTTGTACTGACCTATTTTACTATAAAGTGGCCAACCCCTTTAAGGATTCCCATCAAAGATATTCACTGAGGAATATGACATACATGGGATGGCTCAAATGTAATATGAATCATTTCATGCCTGGGCTGTTTTGGCTATTTATGCCCAATGCAAGATTCAGATTTTTCAGAAATTATTACTTTTTCTTAATATATAATCCTCAACCTTGAAATTGCAACACCAAGACCTGTAAGGAGGTTGAACTGGTAGCTTAACCCCTTCAAGACGAAGCCTATTTGCACCTAAAAGACCAGGCTCATTTTTCAAAATCTGACCTGTCTCACTTTATGCGCTTATAGCTCAGTGATGCTTTAACGTATGCTAGTGATTCTGAGATTGTTTTTTTGTCACAAATGACACTTTATAGTAGTGGCAAAATTTGGTCACTACTTTGTGTTTTTTGTGAAAAACATCAAAATATCATGAAAAATTGAAAAAATTAGCATTTTATGAACTTTGAAATTCTCTGCTTCTAAAAAAAGAAAGTCGTATCACATAAATTAGTTACTATGTCACATTACCGATATGTCCTCCTTATTCTGGCTTCATTTCACAAACCTATTTTACTTTTTTAGGGTGTTACGGGGCTTAGAAATTTATCAGCAAATTACCACATTTTCGTGAAAGTTTCCCAAAAATGATTTTTTTAGGGACCAGTTTTTTTTTTACGTTGATTTAGGAGGTTTGTATACTGGAAACCCCCATAAGTGACCTCATTTTGGAAACTACACACCTTAAAGAATTAATCTAGGGGTATAATGAGCATTTTAACCCTAGAGGGGCTGGAGGAAAGTATTCACCATTAGGCCGTAAAAAAAATTTAAAAATTTCAATTTTCCAATAATATATATATTTAGATTAAAGTTTCTCATTTTCAAAAGGAACATAAGAGAAAAAGCACCCCAAAATTTGTAACGCAGGTTCTCTTGAGTACTACGGTACCCCATATGTGGGCGTAAACCACTGTATGGGCACACAGCGGGGCTCAGAAGGAAGGGAGCGCCAATTAGCTTTTCCATTGCAGATTTTGCTGAAGAAGTTTCCGAGCACCAGGTGCATTTGCAGTGCCCCTGTAGTGTCAGCAGAGAGAAAAACCCCCATAAGTCACCCCATTTTGGAAAGTGCACCCCTCAAAGAATTCATCTTGGGGTAGGATGAGCATTTTGACCCCACAGTTGTTAGAGGAAAGTATTCAAAATTAGACAGTAAAAATGAAAAACTCAAATGTTTCTAATAATATGTTCGTTTAGTTTGAAATTTCTCAATTTCACGAGGAACAAGAGAAAAAAAGTACCCCAAAATCTGTAACGCAGGTTCTCCTGAGTAAAAAGGTACCTCATATGTGGGCATAAACCACTGTATGGGCACACAGCGGGGCTCATAAGGAAAGGAGCGCCAATTAGCTTTTTCAATGCAGATTTTGCTGAAGAAGTTTCTGAGCGCCAGGTGCGTTTGCAGTGCCCCTGCAGTGCCAGCGGAGTAAAATCTCGCCATAAGTCACCCCATTTTGGAAAGTGTACCCCTCAAAGAATTCATGTTGGGGTAGGATGAGCTTTTTGACCCCACAGGTATTAGAGGAAAGTATTCAAAAGTAGACAGTAAAAATTAAAAACTCTAATTTTTTCAATAATATGTTGCTTTAGTTTGAAATTTCTCAATTTCACGAGGAACAAGAGAAAAAAAGTACCCCAAAATTTGTAACGCAGGTTCTCCTGAGTACAACGGTACTGCATATGTGGGTATCAACCACTGTATGGGCACACAGCCGGACTCAGAAAGGAAGGAGCGTCAATTAGCATTTTCCGTGCAGATTTTTCTGAAGAAGTTTCTGAGCACCAGGTGCGTTTGCAGAGCCCCTGTAGTGTCAGCAGAATAGATTCCCCCCAAAAGTCACCCCATTTCAGAAAGTACACCCCTCAAAGAATTCGTCTTGGGGTAGGATGAGCATTTTGGCCCCACAGGTATTAGAGGAAAGTATTCAAAATTGGCCAGTAAAAATGAAAAACTTGAATTTTTCCAATAATATGTTGGTTTAGTTTGAAATTTCTAAATTTCACAAGGAACAGGAGAAAAAATGTACCCCAAAATCTGTAACGCAGGTTCTCCTGAGTACAACGGTACCCCATATGTGGGCATAAACCACTGTATGGGCACACAGCAGGGCCCAGAAGGGAAGGAGTTCCAATTTGCTGGAGCAAAACCGCAGCTAGTAATAGTTATTAGAATAGCGCAGTTACTAAAATAAAATACAAAAAATAGATTACAGGTAATCTGGGGTGGTTCTGGGTAATCTGGAGGTGGTTACGGACAGTCTGAGGTGGTTACGGGTAATCTGGGATGGTTACGGGTAATCTGGGGTGGTTACGGGTATTCTGGGGTGGTTACGGGTAATCTGGGGTGGATACGATCAACATGGGGTGGTCACGGGCAACCTGCTGTGGTTAAGGCAACCTGGGGTTGTTAGAGGCAACTTGGGGTGGTTGTGGGCAACCTGGGGTGGATACGGACAACCTGCTGTGGTTACAGACAATCTGGGGTGGTTACAGGCAACCTGCTGTGGTTAGAGGCAACGTGGGGTGGTTACAGACAATCTAGGGTGGTTACGGACAATCTGGGGTGGTTACAGACAATCTGGGGTGGTTACAGACAATCTGGGGTGGTTACGGATAAACTGAAGTGCCGATAGGTAATCTGAGGTGGGTACCTGTAATCTGGCGTGGTTACGGGCAATCTGGAGGAGGTCACTGGCAATTTGGGGTGGTTAGAGGCAAGGTGCAGTGGTCAGAGGCAAGGTGCGGTGGTCAGAGGCAAGGTGCGGTGGTCAGAGGCAAGGTGCGGTGGTCAGAGGCGAGGTGCGGTGGTCAAAGCCGACTTGCGGTGGTTAGAGGCGACGTGCGGTGGTCAGAGGCGACGTGCGGTGGTCAGAGGTGATGTGCGGTGGTCAGAGGCGACGTGCGGTGGTCAGAGGCGACATGCGGTGGTCAGAGGCAACCTGCGGTGGTTGCGTGCAATCTGGGGGGTTACATGTAATCTGGCATGATTACAGGCAACCTGGGGTGGGGGGGGGACACTATCACTTTTTATCCCCTGTCACCATGAATGATTGGTGACAGGGGATAAAAAGTGCCTGGAGCACATGGTACAAGCGATCACTGCCCCATGCTCTCCGCTACCTCCAGTGGCGGAGAGCATGGGGCTTTCATTCATTTTTACTTTAGATCACTGTGAACATACATTAGTCTGTTCACAGTGATGGCGGCGGCCATCTTGGATCTGATGGCCGCCGCGTGGAGGGGGGGTTAGTGATCGGGGCACTAGGGGGGCTGATCTGGGGTCTGATTTTACTTATTTCATCTCCCCCCACCGTGGATTCACAGTGGGGGGAGATGAAATGCAGCGACGGCACCGGTCCGTTAGTGACCGCAGTTTCGGCGGTCACTAAGGGGTTAATGGGTGTCAGCTGCGGGATCGCAGCTGATTCTCATTATCTCCGGTGCTTCACTCAGATGAGAGCAGGATCGCTATCCCTGCAGCGATCCCGTTCTCATCACAAAGCCCCATCAGTAACAGGAACGTATATATACATTCATACTGCACGGGGCATGTGCAATAGGAACGTATATATACAGATTGCTGACGTGAAGGGGTTAATGGCGTTCCTCTCATGGATGGAGAGGGGAGGGGGCCGGATCGCATGGGGAGGAGGGGGCCGGATCGCATGGGGAGGGGGGGGGGGCGGATCGCAAGGGGAGGGAGCAGGATCGAGGCGGAGAGGGAGTTGGAGAGGGAGCTGGACTGGGGCGGGGGGAGCAGCACGGGGTCAGAGAGGGAAGGATAGAGGCTGGGGGAGGACATCAGCAGAGGTGGCAGGAGGAGGCAATGTCCGTAGCCTCCTCAAGCCGCCCTGATCAGCCGGAGGTATCAGATCTCCCCATAGACGCAGCGGTCGCAACGACCGCGGCGTCTATGGGGTTAACTGCCCGGGCGGAGCATGGCTCCCCTCCGGGCAGTGGCAGCGGTAGGAGACTGTGTTACACAGCCTCCTCCCGCTGCCCGATCTCAGATAGGGAGAGCGGGGGGAGGCAGAAAAAGCGTGACGTCCAGGGACGTCATGATGCGTTCTGGCATTGCTTTTCATGACGTCCCTGGACGTCATATTGGGGGAAGGGGTTAAAGGAGAATATGTGCAGGTTTGAGCAATCTGGTGCTGACATGCTTCTTTACAATGTTAGGCCCCATTCACACGTCCGTGTCAGTTTTTACTGTCAGGAAATCCTGATCAGGAGGCCTCAAATGACATCAGGAAAGTATTAGGATTTTCTGACAGTAATCAGTTTTTACCTTTAGGAAACCATCAGGAAAAACCTTCAGGATTTCCTGATCAGAAAAAAAAAAAAGGGAGATGTATTTCTGCAAACTGGATGGTCACAGCTTGCAGAACTACAACTCCCATAATGCCCGGCTGACAGGTCATGATGGGAGTTGTACTTTTGCAGCCTGTGGCCATCCAGGTTGCAGAAGTACAACCCCCCCCTAGGAGTAAAGCTCCCAACATGTCCTGCTGATAGGTCATGATGGGAGCTTTACTCCTAGGGGGGGAGGGGTGATCTCTCCTGTCCTGGTTCCTGGTCTTCTGATCTGGAACCAGGGGTGAGGATACAGCGGTGCCACGGGTGGCGGGCGGGGTGTCACCAGCGGGGGGCAGAGGGTGGTTGGTGAGTGAGGGACCCGCAAATCTGAGGTCTGGAGAGGGGGGGGGGCTGCCGGCTGAGGGGTCCGGGTAGGGGCCGCTAATCTCAGGTCTGGGGGAGGGAGGTGGGGTAGCCCTGCCGGCTGCTGCTGGGCGAGGGGTCCGGGCCGCTAATCTGAGGTCGGGGGGGTGGCTGCTGGGCGAGGGGGTCCAGACGGGGGCTGCTAATCTGAGGTCCGGGGGGGGGGTGCCGCTGGGTGAGGGGTCCGGGCCCGGCACCAGGAAGCAAGAGGCCGGGGGAGCAGACGGAGACGGCAGCAGCAGGTGAACACCAGCGCGGCACCAGGAAGCAGGTAGCAGGCCGGTGAGTTATGCGGGTGGTGGGGGGTGCGCAGGTAATCCAGAATCACGGGCACTTTCCTGATGTACATCAGGAAAGTGCCCGTGATTCCGGCGCTCCCATAGACTTCTATTGGGGGCGTCCGGACCGGAATTCCGGACAAAAATAGGACATGTCCTATTTTTTCGGGATCTATTTTCCGGAATGGACACCCTTCCGGAAAAATCCGGAAGGGTGTCCGTGACCAATTAAAGTCTATGGGTCCGGAAATCCTATCAGGAAATCCGGACGTTTTTTCCGGACGTGTGAAGGGGGCCTTAGTAAGATGGGGCTAGAAGGAAGATATTTAAGGGCAGTCTTTGGTGCCATTTAAGAAATACGTGTTAGAATGTTTATTATTATTATTATTTACAATTTTTTTTTTACAGATTGTGGCCTGTGTCTGTGCTTTTGTTTTCAGAAAAAAACAACAACATTTTTTTTGCACCATGAACAGTGTAAAGGAAGCAGCACCTAGGGCTCCCTGCTATATCTGACTGTACTATGTCTCACTGTGCCATATGCCTGATTGTGCTTCTTTGTGGTGGACTGTACTTACAGCACAGTAAGATGTTATTGTGCAAGGGCCCAGCGATAGGACCCACATCACTGATATTACCCATGCCCAAATAACAGCATTTTTTTTAAATAAATTAAAGTAAAAATTCAGACACAGGCAACAGAGCTATGTTCTGAACGCTTTTACTAATATCTATGCAGTGGTGCCACCAGCTTTGTAGTTGGTCAGGAGGTGCCTACAGCCATTATGGGCACAACCAGACTCTTGTTGGACCAGTCAACCAGTGGACCAGAGTTCTGCATGGTCCATGGCCCTGGTAAAGAATAAACAAATAACCCCCCCCCCCACTCACACACACACACACATTTTTAACTTCGACAGTGGTCAAGTATTGTGCCTTTAAAGAGGACCTTCAATCAGTCCTAAAAAAATTATTGATATAACTTTATAGCTTAGACTTAGGGGGTGCGATTAGGAGCACCACAGTCACTCTACCCTGAATATAATTCATGTGCCCCTCACTTTCCTAATCACACCCCTTAGCCTAGTATTCACACCCTGTATCACAATGAAAAACAAAATGCAAACAAATAGTAAACACCCCCCTTTATGTTGATTATGAGGAATGGGGGTGGAGCAGAAATTAGATAAATATGTAGATATATTGTAGAGATATTTACCAGTCCATTATCGTATGTGCATATTAATATTGCAAGTCGTAAAAGAAGTCCTTGTGATCCCTAATTAAAAAAATAAATAAAAAGCAGAAACTTTGTAATTGAATATAGACTTTGTATTTTTAGTATTACACCATCTATTATGCTGTGAAGTAATCTGAAAAAGTTCTGTAGAATTTTATAACTGCATTTCCAGTAGGAGATGCACATGAATAAAACAAATGATCTTAGATTTAATAGAAAAAAAATTAAAGTACATGACATAATTCATTCAAAGTACTGCTGGATTTGTAATTCTTCATGTACTTCTGACTGTTTATATAGGATTATATGGCTGACATAATTACTTATGGAGAAACACAGTAGTGAGATGAACACTAATATGTAATAGACGATAACAACCTTGAAAGCATTTCCCATGTGAAAACAAATGAATAAAAATATAGATATAAAACCTGCAGGAGATTGATTAGACAGGTATTTAAAAGATCTGGAAGAGCTGGAACATCTGGAAGAGCTGGAACGGCTGGAACAGCTGCAATAAAAACAGAGCAAATAACCAAATAAAGACATGACCTCCAATATAGTTCTACAGGATTTTAGTGTAATAAGCTTTCCAACTGCATTTACATCTACTTTACTGACTAGAGTGCTGGTTTTAACCTCTCTAAGAACATATCCAGAAAGATGAACAACTCCACCAAGATCACTTCCAAAAAAATCAGCAATTCCACCAAGATCACCTAAAGGAACAGCAACAGCTCCATGAAGATTACCTAAAAGAAGATTACCATCTCTGTCAACATTACCTACAGGAAGATTACCAACTCCAAGACCACCAAGTCCACTGCAGCTGCTTACAGCAAACACTAAAAACGCAACAGTGATTTTCATTATGAACAAATGGGTCAAAAAATCTGGACAGTCTTTTGAGTCAGTTTAAGCTAGATATGACATGGAGGAAACTGTTCATTCAATTTATACTTCCAAGTGACACTTGAGAGGATGCACGTAGATCATAAGTTCAAATATTGACTGTTGGCAGCATTTGAGTAAACAATGCTGATTTGCCAGTGACTATGTCATCATATATTAGCTAAGGAAGCTTCAATGTCAATTATCATCTTCAAAGGTGACTATGTTTAGTGTTAATTGTAAAGAATGGTTTACTGTTCCAGGGAGTGGGTTATCTGATATGGATTGTGTAGCATTATGATGTGTAAATAATTTTAAACAATTGAATTTTGAATAATACAAAAATAAATAAATACAGAACTATGTGAGTTTTCCACCTTTTGTGGCTGAAGTATTATACACTCACCAGCTTGGCGTTAAAATAATTTTGTACAGTAGTTTTCATAGGAATAAATGTAATTTACATAATTAAATATACTCCATGAGGGAGATTTATCAATTATATAGACTATTTTTTTGCTCTGCAAAAGTAGCTAAATTTTGTGCAGCCACAGACATTTTCTTAATTTGCACATATGTGGTCTGGATTTATCAAATAGCCTGAAAATTTTATGGTACTTCTCACAGCAACCAACCACAGCTCATGTTTCATTTTACCACAGCTTATTGAAGGAAAAGTCTGGGCACAAACTTTTATTTTTCAAAACAGCTGGGGAGGAGGTGGCTGAACATAACATACACTTACCTCTCTCCGGCTTCAGTGCAGGGGTCCGCTGTCCTCTGCTCCGGTTTCCCATTCCCAGTCACTTCTAGGTCTGAGTGGGGACCTGGGATGTGATGTGTTAGGCCGCTCAGTCAGTCAGCAGCTGAGGTGGGGCCCTGCTATGGCCGACTGTCTGATTGGGCCTGACATGTCATGTCCCATGTCCCCACTTAGATCTAGAAGCAGTTCTGGACCGGGAACCAGAGCGGAGGACAACAGACCCAAGTGATGGAGCCAAAGAGGTACTTGTTTTTATGTTCAGCCATCTCCACCTATTTTAGAAAAAAAGTCTGTGCCTGGACTTCTACTTTAAGATATTGAACTTGAGCTGTGATCGGAAAAAACAGACAGTATGAGCTTCAGTCAGCCTGATAAATCTGGGCCAGTTAGACAATTTGGAGACAATTCTGAGACAAACAAATCATCACCAAAGGAAATAGACAAGGCTAATGCTACATTTACACAGAGCGATAGTTCGCCCGATCGTACGATTAACGATTTCGAAGTAACGATTTTTTTAATAACGATCGGAGTTTAGACAAAACGATATATCGTACAGAAAATTCGTTTTGCGATCGCTTAAGCCTATCTCGCACATAGGTAAAATCGGTGAACGACTGTTTACACGGAACGATCTGCAAATTTTTTGCGAACGAGGAACGTCGATTTAAGAACATGTTCAAAGATCAAAATGAACGATTTCTTGCTCGTCGTTCGATCGTTCGCTGCGTTTACACGTACGTACGTTCCGTGTAAACGCAGCATTAGGGTGCATTTACACAGAAAGATTTATCTGACAGATTTTGGAAGCCAAAGCCAGGAATGGATTTGAAAAGAGGATAAATCCCAGTCTTTCCTTTATGACCTGATCCATGTTTATAGTCTGTTCCTGGTTTTGGCTTCAAAGACCTGTCAGATAAATCTGTCTGTGTAAACGAGTCATTACCCTTAATGGCAAATTGCACTTTAAATACACCACTATTCTTGCTATAGCAGAAACAGACCACACACAGAAAAATCCCCTGTTGATAAATCCCCCCATACATGTATATTTCTTTGGAGTAAAACTCTGATCTAGGTACAGATGTACACAAAAAACATGAAGTCAGCGTCTTGCTGACGAATCGCGTGGGAAAGGGTATAGACCGGGTCACTCTCATCCCTCTACAAGTTCTGCATTTTGGTTTTTACAACACTGCATGTATCCTCTACTTTATGTATACATTAATCCTTTATCATGTTTACTCTCTACATATATGCATGTATGTGTTGTATATTCACACTTTGATATGTATGTATATATATATATATATATATATATATATATGTTGAATATTCATACTTTTATATTAGTGAGGGATGCTAGATATTTAAGCATGTTAAATTCATGTGGAGGATCCCGGTTGGAGGGTTGACTTATTTTGGTCTCCCTCCTTGTAGTTAGGTTTTGTTTTTCTGTGTGTTTTAACTTGTCAAAATTTAATAAAATTTGTATTTTTTGTACATTTATTTGATGTGCTGAGCATCTTTTCTTCAGGCTTGTTCGTTGTTTGTCTTGGTCACTTTTTTCTGAGGCAGCTCGCACTCCCCTTTTCTCTTTATTTTTCACTTATTCAGTGTGCGCTCACTCTATATATGTGTTGTGTACACAAAAAACATTGCATAAATATACTGTAAATAAGTTCATCATGCTAGGAGTGTAAGGGCCCTATTCCACCGGACGATTATCGTTTGCATAATCGTTAACGATCAACTATCTCAAACGACCGCTATTGTGAAAGACCTGAAAACGTTCACTCATTTCCATGGAACAATAATCGTTACTTATGATCATATTTGCGATCGTTTTTTCTTCGCTATTTCTTCGCTATTGCGTTCGTATCTACTGTGAACGACCGAACAACGTCTTATTCAATGCAAAGGATTTACGAACGTTTTGCGAACGAGCAACGATAAAAATAGGTCCAGGTCTTATAAAACGATCAACGATTTCTCGTTCGGTCGTTAATCGTTAACTGCATTTCAACCGAACGATTATTGTTTAGATTCAAACAATTGAATGATAATTTGAACGATAATCGTCCAGTGGAATAGGGCCCTAAGGCTTCACTCAGTATATTTTTGTGCACTGTAGTTTTTGTGGATGCAGTTTTTTTGCAGACAATACAGAGGAAGCATCCACGTTGTCCGCAAAAATACACTTCTATATCCTGCAATTGATGACAAATCACACTGTACAGTATGTGTGGTGAGCCAGGGGGTACTAGTTGGTATTTTCAAGGACAAGTATTGCTGCACTGCTACAGCACTTGTCACAGGGCTTGGAGTAGTAAATGTCCACCCTGGATCCCAACATACACCCGTTAAAGAACATTGTAGGTTCTGTTGCAGTGCAGAGGAACCACAGTCCAACAGTAACTTAAACATGTTGGGAAGTTTAGAGAAAGGTTTTTTTTTTAAAGGCACAGAACACAGTAATAACACAGTAATAAAACCTGTATCCACGGCAATGGCGATCGCCCTATTGGTGGCCAAGGGCACAGACTGACAAAAATCTAGGAACGCAGGCCCACCTTGTGGGTAAGCTAGCCTTTGGCGTTCTCCTTAAGGTCCTGCAGCAGAGTTACTCAGTTACTCAGACCAGGACTCCCACAGTCACATTTTCTGTCAGAGGTCTAATACTTACCTCTGTGCAGTCAGCTTAGCGATCTTCTCATAGCCCCTCCCTCAATAAAGGTTTAACCCTTAAAGGAAACAGTCAGTTTTAGTATTTAAGACACAGCCAAATTTTTCACATATGACATGTGTAACTTTATGTGTTAATAACTTTGGTTATGCTTTTACCTATCCTTGTGATTGTAAGACAAGGTTTTTTCATGACATATTCTACTTTATGTTAGTGGCATTTTTCAGTCAATACCTTTAGCATCTTTTGTGAAAAACTCCAAAACTTTGTGAACCCCCCCCCCCCCCAAAAAAAAACAGGCCATGGAATTACGCCTGATTTACCGTTTAAGAGCGGGATAAGCAGGTGGATCACTACTTTGCTTTCTTGTTGGATAGGTAACCATTGCTCCACACAAAGAGGAGGTGGCACAGAAAAGTGTCACAGAATCTGGTGGCACAATTTGTAGGCAGCTCCTATAAGAAACCTGAAAACATGATAAGGAATTTCACAAACAGAACCAAAGAGCTTCATGTTTATCTCATAGAGCTCAAATTTGACTCCTCCACCAGGCTGTGCTGTGCCGCTCTGTGCTGATTTTTTACATAAGATTGCTGACATGGAGGAACATGTGACCCTGCCCTGCCCCCAGTGTCCACTATAGGAACATCTGTCAGTGGTGGACACTGGGGGATGGGGCATGGTCACATGCCCCTCCATGTTGGCCAACTTTTGGACAGACTCATCACAGAGCAGGACAGCACAGCCTGGAGGAGGAGAGTCTGATTTTAGCTCTATGAGGTACACAGGGAGCTGCTGTCAGTGCTGTGAATACAGTTACTAATACTGTACACTGAGCAATTTTACTATTAAGTGGCCAACCCCTTTAAGGCACAGTAGTTTCCTCCTTGCGTATTAGATAAGGTTTTGTCCCCATGTCTATGGTACATTTCACAAATTTGTTATCCTACCTATAGATGCGAAAGGGGCCTAACAGGTTAAAGTATCTAGGCGTAGACAAGACTAAATTCCCTCTAGCAGAAACTTCATTCTGCGAAAACACAGTCCAGGTTTGACTCCCATAAAAGAAAGACCTTTCGTAGCAGATAAGAAGAAGCTGAGTTTTCATGGATTTGGCAGTAGAACTCGAAAAGTGGCATTCACATTGTACTTCTTCTGGCCAAAACCCACTTAGAAACCATCAGTTGAAGGAAAGTACTTTCTAAACTTATAGCTATATATGTAAACACCTTTTTGATGGTATTACAATAAACATCCATGACTGAGACGAACAGGGCCCAAATGGAATTTAACAGTAGCATTGAATCAAAGCATGAAATACATAGAAGCCTCTAAACAAGATCCACCATCTCAGAGTTAGACTGTTTTGCAGAACTGAAAGAACAATAATGCTTTGTAGATATGTGCGCACATATAGTCATTGGCTGCAGGGAATGTATGCTTAATAACCCTGTCATCTGAACAGGTCTTTGAACTATGCGCTTCTATTTTTTCAAGATGACATGCCAAGAAATACATTTTATTTACCAGGAACATTAAATAAAAGGCTTATGTATGCCAATGCAATGTTTTTAACCAAGATCCTGTTTCTCTGAACAAGAATGTCATTTTGTACTATAAGCTTTGTACATATTGGCATATACCAGGGACATCAATAGCTTTGGGCATCTAGGCTATCCTGGATATCCAGGCGACTGCAACTCATACCAGAGCAAGCAAAATTGGGGGGGGGGGGGGGGGGGGGGGGGTTCACAGACAGCAGTCTAAAAGACAGTTTAAATGGGTTATCCAGAGCTACAAAAACACGGGCACTTTCTTTCAGAGACAACACGACTCTTGTCTCCAGTTCAGGTGCGGTTTGCAATTAATGAATGTATATATCACATGATGGGAGAAAATAGGAGACACTTTTCTCTTTAACTATTGTCTGGTATGGTCGCTACATTGGTGACCTCCTTATTATTTGGGGGTCACGTTTAGAGGTCATACTAGACTATATTGTTTATTTAAATGACAATCCTCTCTTTGCCAGTTGCCAATTAAATGTATCCTTGGCCCCGGGCTGTCCGCCCAACCTGGGCCCACCCCCCTCTTTCTGCACTGTCCACAACCGACCCCAACTAGAAGAAATATACATATATTTCTTTATAGTAAACCATTAACTTTTATTGTCATCCAAGCAATAAAATAAGTAAATGTAATACATTTCAAAATGTAAACGTATAAAGTGGTATATACTGTTACTGCATTACTTCATACAGTAAAATAAGGCACCATTAAAAGGGTAACATATTAAAGGGGTATCCTCATATCTACAAACATAGTTATAGTTGGTGGGGCTCCACAAGTTAAATATTTTTAGCAGCTTTGTTTCCTTCTCCGGATATGCTGCTCTTTCCCTCACATTGCGGACAGCTCATTGTCTAGGTTACCAAAAACCACTTTGCTCTAAAAGCAGTGGCCTGGATGATGTATACATACAACTATGGTATAAACATTTTTATGTAATATATATATATATATATATATATATATATATACACACACAAAGGTACCTTGGTTTAAGAGTAACTTGGTTTAAGAGCGTTTTGGATTAAGAGCTCACAGTTTTTCAAAATTGTGACTTGGTGTAAGAGCATTGCTTTGGTGTAAGAGCTTCCTGTACTGGGTGGGAGGGCGAGTGAAGGAAGGGGCCTGGTCTGCATAGCGGGGTCTACAGCCCTGTACTCTGACCCAGGAAGTCTCCCTCACCTTCCAAATCATAGCAGATCCACCTAAGGCTGGGGCTTGCATCAGGGGACAGGACTGTGGAGGTAATCTCTTCATAGCTGTAACCCCTCTCTCCCTGGACAGAGAGCACTGCATGTATGTGCCCACATCTGCCCTGTTCATTCCTTCCTGCTCCCTGCAGTCTCTGTTAGCCCTTGTGTTTCCCATTCTCTCCATTACTGTACAGTAACTTATAATATCACAGTTTCTGCTGTTTATGAATGTTTGTTTCATTTGTTTTACATGTTATTCAGAATAATAAATCATTATTTTTGGGGTGTGGAACCAATTGTCTGCAGATCAGTGATTTCTTATGGGAAAATTTGCTTTGGTTTAAGGGTGATTTGAATTACAAGCACAGTCCCAGAACAAATTATGCTTCTAATCCAAGGCACCACTGTATATATGGCTGTTGCCCTCCCCCTCCCATACACATATTGCCACCTGGTCCCTTGCTGTTGCACTCCCCCCCCTCCCATACACATATTACCTGGTCCCTTGCTATTGCCCTCCCCCCCATACACATATTACCTGGTCCCTTGCTGTTGCCCTAACCCCCTCCCATTAACATATTGCCACCTGGTTCCTTGCTGTTGCCCAACCCCCCCCTCCCATACACATATTACCTGGTCCCTTGCTGTTGCCCTCCCCCCCTCCCATACACATATTACCTGGTCCCTTGCTGTTTCCCTCCCCCCTCCCATACACATATTACCTGGTCCCTTGCTGTTGCCCCCCCCCCCTTCCCATACACATATTACCTGGTCCCTTGCTGTTCCCCTACCCCCCTCCCATACACATATTGCCACCTGGTCCCTTGCTGTTGTCCTACCCCCCCCCCCCCCCATACACATATTACCTGGTCCCTTGCTGTTCCCCTACCCCCCTCCCATACACATATTGCCACCTGGTCCCTTGCTGTTGTCCTACCCCCCCCATACACATATTACCTGGTCCCTTGCTGTTGCCCCCCCTCCCATACACATATTTCCACCTGGTCCCTTGCTGTTGCCCTACCCCACTCCCCCCATACACATATTACCTGGTCCCTTGCTGTTGCCCTACCCCCCTCCCATACACATATTACCTGGTCCCTTGCTGTTGCCCTACCCCCCCTCCCATACACATATTACCTGGCCCCTTGCTGTTGCCCTACCCCCCCTATACACATATTGCCACCTGGTCCCTTGCTGTTGCCCTACCCCCTCCCATACACATATTACCTGGTCCCTTGCTGTTGCCCTCCCCCCTCCCATACACATATTACCTGGTCCCTTGCTGTTGCCCTACCCTCCTTCCATACACATATTGCCTGGTCCCTTGCTGTTGTCCTACCCCCCTCCCATACACATATTACCTGGTCCCTTGCAGTTGCCCTACCCCCCACTCCCACACACATATTTCCACCTGGTCCCTTGCTGTTGCCCTACCCCCCTCCCATACACATATTACCTGGTCCCTTGCTGTTGCCCTCCCCCCCCCCCATACACATATTACCTGGTCCCTTGCTGTTGCCCTACCCCCCCTCCCATACACATATTACCTGGTCCCTAGCTGTTGCCCTACCCCCCTCCCATACACATATCACATGGTCCCTTGCTGTTGCCCTACCCCCTCCCATACACATATTACCTGGTCCCTTGCTGTTGCCCTACCCCCCTCCCATACACAAATTACCTGGTCCCTTGCTGTTGCCCTACCCCCCTCTCATACACATATTACCTGGTCCCTTGCTGCCTGTTGTCCGGTCCCACTGACAGCCCCCCCTCCCAGTCCTCAATGGTCCATGCTCAGGTCCCGGACTCCTGGCACCCCCATTGCTTTAAAAAAAAAGTGACTTACATGTCTCACAGGACAAGACATGTCTCCTCTGGACCGGAGGCTGCTGCTGCTGTTGCTGTGTTCTGGGCAGCCGGGACCGAGGGGGAGTAAAAAGCACCTGCTGACTGTAAAAGGACCTGCTGACATCACAAGGTGACATGACTTCCTCAAGTCATGTGACTCTACAGCAGGCGTGGCTTATTCAGTTTAGCTTGTAGTTCAGCCACCAAGGAATCTGGGGGTGGGGGCAGACTCCAGGGACAGCGCGCCACAGCAGCACATCACTCAGTGTCCCCCTGGGCCCCTGAAAGTGATGTGCTGCCATGTAACATGATGCATACTAATAATGAGGGTGGCAGCGGCATGGGCCCCCCCGGAGCCTCGGGCCCCGGGCGGCCGCCCAGACTGCCCACATTATAATCCGCCACTGCTCTTTGCAATTCACCAATGCCAGGAGTATTCATTGCTTTTTTTTTTTTATTTCAAATATTTTATTTTTTTAAAAGACTTTTCACAAATTACAAGCTACAAATCACCAACAAACAATAGAATAAAAATAACCATTCCTCAATAAGGCATTCCTCAATCTCACATACTCAAACCAACCGTTCTTATTAATATTAAATTCACACTTCAATCTTTCCCAACTCTTCTTCCCATGCATATCCCAAACATCCTTCACACATTCTATTCCAGAATCTTTCAAAATTCTTTGTTCCCCTATCTTTTTCACTTCACTGAGCATACTGTTATCCCACAGAGGCGCGAATTCCAACAATCCCTCAATCCCAAGCAAGCTTTTCAAATTCTTCCATACTTTCACCAACAACACTACCATACCACATCCTTTCCATTCATTCTCCTCCAACCATCCTGATTCTAGTACCTGAAAGATATCCCTCTCATCTCCATCTTTACTCCTCCCCAACCTTTTGAAAAAAGCACAGTTCTTCCATTTCAGCAACCAGAAAGTTTGTGCCGGTAAAAAATACATCCTAGGATCCGGAACATTCAACCCCCCCCCCTCTCTACTGGGAGACATAACCCCTCCAACTTCATCCGGATTTTCTTCCGTCCCCAAATTAAGGAGTTAAATAACGCTCTAATCCTTTTAAAAAGCCTTTTCTCAATCCACAATGGAGAGGCACAGCAAATATATAAAATCTTGGGCAGGCAGACAGACTTCAGGAGAACTATTCTATCAGCTCTAGAGATCGGCAGAGTTTGCCACATATTAACCTTGTTCTCTAACTCTTTTACACAGCGCACAGTGTTAAGCTTATGGAAATCTTCCATTTTCCTTGAGACATTTATCCCCAAATAAGAAAAACTCCCCCCCTCCCCCAACACCCGTAACAACGGAAACAATAAGTTACTTCCCTGTTCCAGCGGCATTAACACAGATTTTAACCAATTAATTTTTAAACCTGAGAATTTACCTACTTCCTCCACCAAACTCATAACCATTGGTATGGATTTATCCGGATCTTTGAGAAATAGCAGCAAATCATCCGCATATAGGGAAATTTTGACGGCCTCTTCTCTTACACCAAACCCTTCAATGCTCAATTCTCCTCTAATCTTAATTGCAAGGGGCTCCACTGCAAGGGCAAAGAGGAGCGGAGATAGAGGACAACCCTGGCTTGTCCCCCTACTAAGCATAAAAGGTTCCGACCGAATGCCATTAACCCCTTAACGACATCGGGCGTAAATTTACGCCCTGATGCCGGTAAGGGAGTTCAGAGCGGGGCCGCGTGGCGGCCCCGCTCTGAACCGCGCCGGTCCCGGGTGCCGCGTGTAGCCCGGGACCGTAGGTATTAGCGGGCACGGTCCGATCGCCGTGCCCGCTAATACAGTAATCGGATGCAGCTGTCAAAGTTGACAGCTGCATCCGATTACCGGACGCAGCGTCATCCCTGGTGTCTAGTGGGGAGATCGCTCCTCCGGGATGTTATCCCGGAGGAGCGATCTCCGTAAATGAAGCCGGCCGGGGACCGCTCCAAGATGGCGCCGTCCCCGGCTCGGCACTCGTTTACTTCCGGCTGCAGCAGCCGGAAGTAAACGAGTGCCTATCTCATGGATCTCTGCAGCATATCTATGCTGCAGAGATCTCAATGAGAGATCAAAGCACTTATACTAGAAGTCCCCCAGGGGGGCTTCTAGTATAAGTGTAAAAGTTAAAAAAAAATGTCATTATTAGTAAAAATACCCCTCCCCTAATAAAAGTCTGAATCACCCCCCTTTTCCCAGGTTATAAATAAAAGTAAATAAATAAATAAATAAATAAACATGTTTGCTATCGCCGCGTGCGTAATCGCCCGAACTATTAATTAATCACATTCCTGATCTCACACGGTAAATGGCGTCAGCGCAAAAAAATCCCAAAGTGCAAAATTGCGCATTTTTGGTCGCATCAAATCCAGAAAAATTGTAATAAAAAGCGATCAAAAAGTCGTATATATGCGCAATCAAGGTACCGATAGAAAGAACACATCATGGCGCAAAAAATGACACCTGACACAGCCCCATAGACCAAAGGATAAAAGCACTATAAGCCTGGGAATGGAGCTGTTTTAAGTGTCGTATATTTGTTGACAATGGTTTAAATTTTTTACAGGCCATCAGATACAATATAAGTTATACATGTTACATATCGTTTTAATCGTAACGACTTAAGGAACATATATAACAAGTCAGTTTTACCCCAGGGCGAATGGCGTAAAAACACATTTCCCCCAAATAAACAAAATGCGTTTTTTTTTTCAATTTCACCACACTTTGAATTTTTTTCTGGTTTCGCAGTGTACTTTATGCAAAAATTCAGCCTGTTATTGCAAAGTACCATTAGTGACGCAAAAAATAAGGGCTCATGTGGGTCTCTAGGTGGAAAAATGCAAGTGCTATGGCCTTTTATGCACAAGGAGGAAAAACCAAAAACGCAAAAATCGAAATTTGCTCTGTCCTTAAAGGGTTAACCATTACCGAGGCCCTTACCCCTGAATATAGTAAACGCACCAAGCCAATAAATCTATCCACTAACCCAAATCGCCTCAAAACTTCCCATAGACAGTCCCACTCCACCCTGTCAAACGCCTTAATGGCATCCAAAGACAGGATGGAGTGGGACCCTCCCTTCTCCGCCAATTGCATGTTCTCATACAACCTCCTAATATATCTAGTCATCCGACTGGCAGGGGCGCCGCAATGATGAGGCGACCTGAATCGTCTGCCTCAGGCGGCGCCACCAGCTGTCTTCATGGGGGCGGCATTCAGTGGCAGATTATAATATGAGCGGTTCGGGCGGCCGCCCACATTATAATCCGCCACTGACTGTACCCAGGGCCGCTTTAACCAGAGGGCACATGGTGCACGTGCACCGGGCCCACTGGTTAAAGGGGCCCCCCCCGAGCAGGCCGGCCGTTGCTATGTGCGACCAATGCGGTCGCACAGGGCTCCGGCCACCAGCCTGTCATGGGGGAGCGCCATGGATGGGTAATCTACTTACCCCTCCATGGCGCCCCCTGCAGGGCCCCCCCGTCCGCCGCTGCCCCCGTCCGCTGCTGCTGCGGCGCTTCAGCGCTGCAGCAGCAGCATCGACACTGACAGAGAGAGAGCCATTGGCTCCCTCCCTGTCAGTCACTCACTCTTGTGGCCGCACTTCCTGTGGTCACAAGAGGCCGCACTCTCCCTCTAGCGCCCGACGTCACTGGAGCGTCGGCGCAAGGGTAAGGGGAGTGCAGCCTCTTGTGACCGGAGGAAGTGCGGCCACAAGAGGGAAGAGAAGAGGAACGCGTGGACCTAGGTGAGTAACAGTGTTTGTTTTTTTCAATGTTATATAGCAGGGGGAGCTATATACTATGGGGGGGCACAGGGGGCTATATACTATGGGGGAGAACAGGGGGCTATATACTATGGGGGAGAACGGGGGCTATATACTATTGGGGAGCACAGGGGGGCTATATACTATGGGGGAGAACGGGGGCTATATACTATTGGGGAGCACAGGGGGGCTATATACTATGGGGGAGCACAGGGGAACTATATACTATGGGGGAGCTATATACTATCAGGGAGCACAGGGGGGCTATATACTATGGGGGAGAACGGGGGCTATATACTATTGGGGAGCACAGGGGGCTATATACTATGGGGGAGAACGGGGGCTATATACTATGGGGGAGAACGGGGGCTATATACTATGGGGGAGAACAGGGGGCTATATACTATGGGGGAGAACGGGGGCTATATACTATTGGGGAGCACAGGGGGCTATATACTATGGGGGAGCACAGGGGAGCTATATACTATGGGGGAGCACAGGGGGCTATACACTATGGGGGAGCACAGGGGAGCTATATACTATTGGGGAGCATAGGGGAGCTATATACTATTGGGGAGCACAGGGGAGCTATATACTATGGGGGAGCACAGGGGAGCTATGTACTTTGGGGGAGCACAGGGGGCTATATACTATGGGGGAGCACAGGGGAGCTATATACTATGGGGGAGCACAGGGGAGCTATATACTATGGGGAGCACAGGGGGCTATATACTACTGGGGAGCACAGGGGGCTATATACTATGGGGGAGCACAGGGGGCTATATACTATGGGGGAGCACAGGGGGTTATATACTATTGGGGAGCACAGGTTAGCTATATACTATTGGGGAGCACAGGGGCTATATACTATTGGGGAGCACAGGGGAGCTATATACTATTGGGGAGCACAGGGGTCTATATACTATGGGGGAGAGCACAGGGGGCTATATATTATGGAGAGCACAGGGGGGCTATATACTATTGAGGGGGAGCACAGGGGGGCTATATACTATTGTGGGAGAGCACAGGGGGGCTATATACTATTGGGGGAGAGCACAGGGGGGCTATATACTATTGTGGGTGAGCACAGGGGGCTATATACTACTGGGGAGAGTGCACAGGGGGGCTATATACTAATGGGGGAGCGCACAGGAGGGCTGTATATAACTGGAGGAGCACATGAGGGTCTATATACTACAGGGACACCTTAAAACTATGGAGGCACAGAGGAGTACAGAGGGGTGTAACTATGTAGGAGTACAGAGGGGTGTAACTACTGTATAGGGGTACAAGGGACCTAACTACTGTATGTGTTGGAGCCTAAAATATTTGTCTGGCAGATTCTGGAGAGAAGATTCACAGCCAGGAGAAGACTTCAAGGTGGCCCAGGCTGGATGGAGAGAAAAAGAAAAGGTGACAGACTCTGATCGGAGAAGACGCCTCCGGTGAGTCACTGGATGTAACTTCACTCTGTTATAGGCTTGTACTGATAGGGGTCATGGTATGGCGGTATTATGTAATGGTATCAATGGTGATATCTTTCTGTTTTGTTTAGTGCAGTTTTTATGTAATATGTAATCACTGTATGGTGGAAATAGTGTTATAAGGTAACTACTGTATGTACTGGGGCTCTTGATACAGTGTGGGGGCAAATTCAGTACATTATACAATGTGCAGAAAGGTAAGGGGGGGGCCCACTCTTGAGGGCTGTGCACTGGGCCCACCAATGTATTAAAACGGCCCTGACTGTACCATGTACTGGAGCCCCCCCGCCCCCGGGCAGTATCTGTAATGAGATGCTGTGAGCGGGGGAGACTGTATTCATAAGCGCCGCGCTGTACTAAATCAGCCGCGCGGTGCTGATACTACAGCGCGGCGCTTATGAATACAGTCTCCCCCGCTCACAGCATCTCATTACAGATACTTCCCGGGGGCGGGGGGGCTCCAGTACATGCATTCCACGTCCGTGATCCGTCAGGATCACGGAACGTGGGAATGCAGCCTTAGTCCCCCGGCTGATGTGCGGCTGCCCGGGGTGTCCCGTCCTGTCCCCGGCAGCGCGCGCATCAGAGAGCTCCCCGTGCGCCGGAAGTCACAGGCACAGGCGCACGGGGAGCTCTGTGATGCGCGCGCTGCCGGGGACAGGACGGGACACCCCGGGCAGCCGCACATCAGCCGGGACCAGACCAGAGAGGCTCGACGGGGGAACGGAGGGCAGGTGAGTTGTGTGCTGTTTTTTGTTTTTGTTTTATCTGCTGTGCAGGGGGGGGGGGGGGGGGGGGAGAGGGGGACCATCTATAAGGTAGGGGGGGGAAGGGGGCCATCTATAAGGGAGGGGGGAAAGAGGGGGACGATCTATAAGGGAGGGGGGAAAGAGGGGGACCATCTATAAGGGAGGGGGAGAGGGAAGAGGGGGACCATCTATAGGGGGGGGCCATCTATAAGGGAGGGGGGAAAGAGGGGGACCATCTATAAGGGGGGGGGCCATCTATAAGGGAGAGGGGAAAGAGGGGGACCATCTATAAGGGAGGGGCGGGAGGGGGACCGTCTATAAGGGGGGGGAAGAGGGGGACCATGTATAAGGGGGAGAGGGGGACCATCTATAAGGGAGGGGGAAAGAGGGGGACCATCTATAAGGGGGCATCTATAAGGGAGGGGGGAGAGGGGGACCATGTATAAGGGGGGGAGGGGGACCATCTATAAGGGAAAGGGGACCATCTATAAGGGAGGGGGAGAGAGGGAAGAGGGGGACCATCTATAAGGGGGGGGAAAGAGGGGGACCATCTATAAGGGGGGGAGAGGGGGACCATCTATAAGGGGGGGAGAGAGGGAAGAGGGGGACCAACTATAAGGGGGGGGAAGAGGGGGACCATCTATAAGGGGGGAAGAGGGGGACCATCTATAAGGGAGGGGAAAGAGGGGGACCATCTATAAGGGAGGGGGGAGAGGGGGACCATCTATAAGGGAGGGGGGAGAGGGGGACCATCTATAAGGGAGGGGGGAGAGGGGGACCATCTATAAGGGAGGGGGGAGAGGGGGACCATCTATAAGGGAGAGGGGACCATCTATAAGGGGGGGAAGAGGGGGACCATCTATAAGGGGGGAAGAGGGGGACCATCTATAAGGGGGGAAGAGGGGGACCATCTCCTAAAAGATCAGCACCCTCCTCTCCTGACATCCTCTGTGCTGCTGGGACTTCTCCTATAGGATTAGCACCCTCCTCTCCTGACATCCTCTGTGCTGCTGGGACCTCTCCTATAGGATTAGCACCCTCATCTCCTGACATCCTCTGTGCTGCTGGGACCTCTCCTATAGGATTAGCCCCCTCCTCTCGTGACATCCTCTGTGCTGCTGGGACCTCTCCTATAGGATTAGCACCCTCATCTCCTGACATCCTCTGTGCTGCTGGGACCTCTCCTATAGGATTAGCCCCCTCCTCTCGTGACATCCTCTGTGCTGCTGGGACCTCTCCTATAAAGTCAGCCTCCTCCTCTCCTGACATCCTCTGTGCAGCAAGGGACCAAACATTATGTTTATTGGGGACAGCAGTGGGGGGGGGGGGCAGTAGTGGATTATAATGTGGGCGGATTGACGGGGGGGGGGGGGGGGGCGTCACTCTATAGTTCGCCTCGGGCAGCAGAGAGGCTAGAATCACCCCTGCCGACTGGGCACAAAGCCGCACTGGTCTTCATGGACTAAGTCTCCAATGATTTTGCTGAGACGCATAGCCAAGACTTTAGCAAATAATTTGGCATCTATATTAATCAGAGATATAGGCCTGTAGGACCCTACCTCTAGCCTATCCTTCCCAGCTTTTGGTAACAACACAATGGTCGCCTCCCCCATAGAAACAGGAAAACTACCTTTCTTTTCTGCATCCTCTATCACCTGCAGCAATCCAGGCAGCAATACCTCTCTATGAACCCTATAAATTTCATAGGGCAGACAATCTCCCCCTGGGGCAGAATTACCTACGGTAGCATCCAATGCCCTATTTAAGTCATTGATCGTGATAGGGGCATCCAGCTCACCTCTCTGCAGATCATTGACCCTAGGAAAACTAATATTATCTAAATAAACACTCAACTCGTCTTTTGAGTAACTAGATTCTGACGTATATAAATTAGTATAGAACACTCTAAACCCATCTAGGATTATTTCCGTCTGATTGGTAACCCTTCCATCCCTACATCTAATCGCGGCAATGTCCCTTTTCTCCCGTTGGTTTTTAATAAGTGAAATCAAGCCTCTATTTGGTGTCCCTGACTCTAACAAACGTTTCTCCCCCCTAAGTGCTAATTGATTCTGAGCTTTCTCAGTTAAGTAAATTTCTAACTCCCCCTGTGCCTTAACTAAATCCTCCTTCAACTCGTGAGTAGGTGCCAACTTATACCTTTCCTCAGTATCCTCTACTTTGGAAAACAAATCTTTTTCTAATTTACAAAATCCTTTCTTCATACCACAGATTAAGCCATAATATTTTCCCCTTATAACAGCTTTTATCGTGTCCCACACCACATTTATCGGTGAAGTGCCCAAGTTAATTTCCCATATAGACTTAATATCCTCTTTAACTTCATTTTTGTTGTGAATAAGACTAATCCAATGTGCATTTATACGTACTGTACGCCCTCTCCCCTCCCTAGAACAGTGCATCTCTAACAAAACCGGTGCATGATCTGACAAACATCTCTTCATGTATTTTATATCCTTAACCAACGGTGCCATAAGGTTATTCACCAACACCATGTCAATTCTTGACATGGTGTTAGATGTTTTATTCCAACAGGAAAAAGATCTATTGTCTGGGTACATCTCCCTCCATAAATCCCTCAACCCTATTTCCTTGAGGATTCCAGGAAGGGGGAACCACCTGGGGGGCCCCCACCCCCTGAAGCCCTCAACCTATCCATGCCCTCATCCATCACTGCATTGAGGTCACCCATCACAAGTAAAGGACATTCTGCCTTACTCTGACTATAAGAGAAAAGTATCCTGAGAACTTCTGCATTGAAGCGAGGGGGAATATAAATAAAAGCCAGGATGAACTTAATAGATCCCAATTTACCATAGAGGAACACAAAGCGCCCCTTACCGTCAATTTTCTGATCCAAGAGTTCCCAGGCCATGCTTCTATGAATTAATACTGATACCCCTCGTGCATAACCTGAGAAAACAGGATGACAGAATGAAATTGACTGGACCACCAACTTTTGCCCAGAGAACCAACTTTTTCTTTAACCAGATGAGTTTCCACCAGGCACACCACACATGGCAAATAATTTTTAATAACATTCATCACGGCCAACCTTTTCACTTTATCTGCTACCCCTCGAATATTCCAAACCAAAAGTTTAACCTGCATTAAGACGGAAAAAAAATCTCATACCTCCCAAAAAGCTTATGCCCTGGAACAGGGAAGAGCATAAATAAATAATTCCAAAGCCTACTAACAACCACAGGTCCTCCATCCTCTTCCCACCTCACTTACCATTCCCACCCTCCCCCCCCCCCTTCCTCCCCTCTCCCTCCACCATCCTCACACCTCCACCAAATTTCACAGTGTCCCTTCCTTCGGACCCCTCCGGAATCCCCACAATTCTCACATTACAACGTCGGGCTCTATCTTCGCTATCAATCATTTTTCCCCTAAGGGAGCGGTTTTCCACTAACAATTCGCCCAACTCTTTCTCTACTTTTTTCATGTCGTCTTCCAGATCACTTATTCGCTGTTCGGACTCATCCATCCTTTCCCTGATCTTAATGAGGTCTGATCTTATCAGTGAAACCTCTGTCCCTACTGACCCCACCTGAACAGTGAGACCTTCAATGGCACTGTTACACTTATTTATCCCTGCCAAAACATCACTGAGCCACGCAGGCGGGTCATGTTCATCTTTTTCCACTACCATAGATTTCTCTATGCCATCTTGCCTACTCTCATTTCCACTCTTCATGCCCGCTTTCCCTTTGGTACCCCCTACTGGTGAACCGAACATTTTTTCCATACGGGCAGCCGCTTCCTTGCTCACTTTAGGAGGCATATTTTACAAACAGTGATATTAGACACTGTGAGGGAGTGAGAATAGTCCCTGTAGGAGAGAGAGGTCCAAGCAATATCCGAGTGATGTTAGTCCCTGTAAAGGAAGAGAAATCCAGGCAGTATCAATATGATATTAACCCCTCCCAGCAATATCAGAGTGGTATTAGTCCCTGTGGGGAAAGGAGATCCAAGCAATATCAAAATAGAATTAGACCCTATAAGGAAAAAAAAAAAAAAAAAGTTCCAGTCCAGGCAATATCAAAGTGGTATTAATCCCTGTAAGGGAGAGAGATCCAGGCAGTATCAGAATGATATTAGTCCCTGTAGGGGAGAGAGATCCAGGCAATATCAGACTGATGTTAGTTATTATGATGAGATGACACCCTGGCAATGTTAGAATGGAGTTAGGAAATAATGCTAGTCACCCTATTCCAGGGTAACCCTCTCAAATCATCACACCGACAAACAGTCACTGATCTTAGTGTCCAGTTAGAGTCACATGGGTAAACAATATGATAATGTCACACGGATTAGTAATACTATTGCCAACCAAACAGTCACTTTAAGGGCAATTCACTGAGACACAATACAACAGCAATGAGCTCCAATTAGAGTGAACTCTGCTCAATGGCACACTGGCTACAGTCACAAACAGAAAAAGTGTTACCCTCCTTCTAGCGGGGATCTGGCGGGAGATTCCGGAGACCTGGCAGCGCTCTCACTGCTGCCCACAGCAGCCAACGAAGGAAATTGTTAGGAAGAAGGCCAGTCCCCGCCCGACACAGCTCACACCAATGCCAGGCAGAGTACTCCAGCCCTCCTCCTGAGTGCTGACTTCCCAGGGGTAGGCAAGCCCAGAGTAATTCGCCCCGAGCTACCCGCCTCCTCTCAGCTCCTTCTCCCGATCCCTCAGCGCCGTAATCCTCCTCCTCGCACTTTGCCCTGGAGCTAACACTCTTTCCCAGAGCCGGTCAGCCTCCGAGACCTGAAGACACGTGGGACGCCAAACTCCTCTCCTTTCTAGCAGAGATCCCTCCGGGCAGCCACACCAGCGCACTTCCAACTGACCAGGCAGGATTCTAGGTCATCTGCTGAACATGCTTATAGCCCACAACGATCATGTCCTGGCTTCACACATGGGTCCCGCGACAAACGTCAAAGGTCCAGGAGCGGAAGCGGACTTTAGCCCCGCCTCATGCTCCTCCCGTCCACCGGATACGCCATCAGGAGTATTCATTGCTTTGAACCTTAGCAGGGTTGCAATGAGACTACTACCTACTACTAGGAAAAATATAGCAGGGTACGCTATCTTATTTGGTACAGCTTGTCACCCAAAATACATGGTAAAGAGCATTCTAGTGGGGAAAATGAAGAGAGAATTTTGGATTTGTTAGACAATAAGGTTTTTAATAAGAAGGTTAATAACATACCGTAGGCAACTACGTCACAGCCGATCAATACTCAAACTGAATCCTAGTCCAAGCGTTTAACATGGGGAAAATTAAGAGAAGAACTGATCCTCTTAACATCATTAACAGGGACTAGTCCCAAAACAATAATAATACTTAATTTGAGTTTTCCACATTTTTTTCTAAGGTGTTAAGGTCATTTCTAAAAAAAAGACATATGGAAAGTTTGGAATTGACTGGGGTTGATAAGTGAAGAATGCTGTCAGCTAGAGATGAGCAAATTGTTCATATAAACAAAGTAAAGCACTTGTTTGATCAGCGATTTGCTCATCAAGGCCGATTTGCTCATCAAGGCCGATTTGCTCATCAAGGCCTCCCAGGAGGCTGCGAAAAGCTGGATCAAATCCTAGGAAACTTCTCCCAGTTTCCCAGGATTGGATCCAGCTTTTCCCTTGCACCCGGGGTGGAGCAGAAGGGAACGGAGCATCGCTGAAAGCCAGCGGCCTTGATGAGTGTATCGCTGATGAAACGAAGTGCTTTGCTTCGTTTAGATGAGTGATTCACTCATCTCTGCTGCCATCTATAACTAATGATCAAAGGGTATCTCAGCACTAAGACCCCAATTGATCAAAACTTTTGTTAAAATGACAGTAATATTTTAATGTATAAAATGCTATTTGTAATATAGACTGGAAACACCAATTTTACATTGCAATTCTGGATACTTGCAGGTTTTGGGTGAGGGTGTGGGGCTCATAGCAAGAAAATCAAAATCTGCTAACAATGTTACGATTCTCTAGGTTTGTCCTTGGATAAAGAAATAAAAAAACTGACATGTCTCCTGCACAGGGTTAATTTTAAGCGTGGGTATCAAAATTGCACATGTGATGTGCACAATATGGAAAAGTATATTATCTGTAAGGCCACATTATCACATACCAGGTGGCCATATTAAAAACCTTCTCCCGTCAGCTGTCTACATGTCATCCGGACAGTCTTGTGCTTCTTCAGTAATAGCGCCTATATGGATCTGGTCCGAGGAGGGAGACGTGGCTACTTATATGTGGTGACTGAGGGTTCTCAAGGTGTTATGTGCAGTGCTAGTAGATGTTGTAGTACTACTGCGGCACTTGCAACAGGGCCTGAGTGGTATCTTAGCTTCCCAAACCCCAACACACACTTCCATAAATGTTCCTATTTGCCGTGGCACAGGATGCTGGTGTTGCACCAGCTGGTGGGCTCTGGTGTTTTGGGGTGACTTATCACGGTGGCCAGGAGTGGTAGTACCCACCCCCAAAAACGTGAGTACCAAACCTTGGTAGAACTGGTGTGAGGTGCAGGTGTAGGTGCAGTCCCGACTTAAACAGTGCATCAACTTTACTGTATACGGCTTCAGTGCAATATAAAATATAAGAACAATACTGCTCACAGGTGCTAGTGCAAAAATAGAACAATACTTCTTTAGACAGACTCTTGTAGTAGAAGATAGTAGTAGAAGAAACTTGTTTGCAAGGGTAGTGTAGGGGCCACATAGCAGCCCTTGTCTAATTTGTAAACAGTACTCTGTCGGGATGTGTGTTGAAAGTTTAGAATCTCGAAGAACTTCTCGTACTCACGTTAAGATATAATCTGAATATCTGACCGCCTTCTGCCTACACAGTCACAGTCGGAGATCGCCCTGTGTGGTAGTACGAGTCCTAAGCCTTTGTCTCTAGGTGAAGCGTAGTGTCAGTAAAGTATTTCAGCTTAGTGCACTTTTGCTTTACTGTGAATCAGTCCCTTTTTCTCTCCTTAAGGGTTGACTGTCCTGACTTAGGACATCCACGATGTAGACAAGGGTTGTCCTATTTCCCGGTTGCCCCACTGCTCAGGTCTAGCAGTGTATAACTGCATACAGAAATAATTCTGGTCCCTGTCAAGGGCTCTGGCCTAAACCAGGTGTGGTATCCCACCACGGGTGGTGCTCGTAGTTACACCCTTCGCAAAAGCCTGTACTTTTTGTGTATCAGTGGCGATGGAGTAGTGTTAACAATTCCCCACAAGATGTCGCTATTGTAAGTGTATATGCTTAGTTGATGCACAGTTGTAGAACTGTAAGGGTTATTGTTTGCTGGGATGTTACATGGATCTGAAGACCAATGAGCGTGTTCTCTTCTTCTGCCCTATCACTTCTCCTTTTACTTCTTCTGTATGCACTCTTCAGCCATTCACAGCACACCTTATAGGGGCTGTAGATAGGAAGTAATGTGGGTAGAGGAAGTGTAGCACAGTCCTAGGTTCCTGTGCAGTAAGGAAGCAAGACAGGACAGTCCTACCAGCAGTCAAGTTGGGCCCTGGTGCTCTGCCAGGTCCCCAGTCTCAGTGTAAATTCCTTTGTCACTAGACTCCGTAGAGACAAGATGCAGCTAACCTTTTCTTCTTCAGTAACTCCACTCAACACTATGCAGTTCTAAGCCCTTCTCTAGAGAGGACAAGTCAGAGATCATCTCAACCCACGCCGTGGACAAGGATAGTCACAGTGCAGGACAATATCCACAAAGCAGAAGGCTAGGAACTTATCCGGATAGAGCAAAGTTGCTAGAAGCCTATGAACTCTATCTCGCAGCACGGTTGTCAGCAGGGAACCCTCAGCATTCCACTCATCCCAGGTAACAAGGTCTGGGGCTTGTGTCACCCACTAGGATGGGTCCCCCGATACTGGTAAGGCAATAGGTGGTGCGAAGACCCAAAGGTCAATGCACAGGCACAAGTATTCTCTCTTTCTTCTCAAGTATTCTTCTACCTCATCCTCCAACATCCCGGTATAGCACAGTACTAATTTAGTTGGGACTCTCACGACATCCTCCGCTCTACTTCTCTGACTCTATACTCTCAGCATGCAAATCAGTCCACACGACTGTACTATTCCCCGCTCACTACTGATCTAGATCCTAACTTATCAAGTGTCTTATTAAGTGTAAAGTATCATTTCAAGACAAAGCTGTATGACTTGTTGTACACCAGTGTTTTTCAAGTAAAGCAGATCTTATTTATGATAAAGAGACTCTTTGATTCCTCGCCCCGCACCAACTCAGCACACAAGCATTCCTTGGGTCATCTCCCCTTTGGCAGTGCCAATAGTCCACTCTGCTGATTTTTGCCCCTCCCCCCAAAAAAATTATAATTTAACTTTACAAAGTACTTTTAATCCATAAAAAAACAATGTTTCTGCTTTAGCTCTGTATGGGAAAACATAAGAGGTTTGACTCTTAGAAAGTGAGGAGTTACAATTGTGCCAAAGATTACTTATTGGATGGAATCAATATGAAAGTCACTCTGCTTTTAATGGGGCAAATCTAATGTCAAGACAGGTGCCTCTGTTTATTCCCAAGGCATGTGTACAGTTGTCAATGAAAAAATTGTATTTCAGATACACTACAATACTTCCTCTTGTGGATGCAATACAAGTTGCAATACTTTTCTGGTCAATACACAAAGGTTGAAAATGTCGTATATTTTAGCTCCAGATTTGTGTCAGTAAAATACACAGCAGATTACAGTACAGAGAAAATACATGAGGCTTTACGAAATTCTTGCCACAAGCTTCAGACATTTTCTGATTGCGTAAAAATGTAAAAATTTGTGCCAATTCTGTTGCAAAATAAGAAATAAAAGAGAGGCTCCAAACCCCTGAGGCTAGGTTCACACACAGTATATTTCAGTCAGTATTGTGGTCCTCATATTGCAACCAAAACCAGGAGTGGATTGAAAACACAGAAAGGCTATGTTCACACAGTGTTGAAATTGAGTAGATGGCTGTCATTACACTACACTACATGAAATAAAGTTTTACAATAAACATTTACATACCCCATATACTAGTCCCCGTATAAAGATGGCCCCCAGGGTGTTTTCGGCGTCGGACGCCTATGTTATTATTGCCTCTGACCGAAACAGCCAGTGAGGATGAATGGGGGGGTTTGTTCTTTCCTCCATTCATACTCATCGTCCTCATCATCCAGTGACGTGTCTGGGGGGTAGCGTAGCGTACGCTGCCCCCCAGACACGTCTTTTCCGCAGTACCGTCCCATCAAGAGATGACGGTATGGCGTGAAATTCTACAAACTCTGTGACAGTACCTCAGGGTACTCTTACAGATTTAGGGTAGGTGCATACTGCGGAATGGCGAAGGATAACCCTTTGTGCATTCTGCAGCTGGCACCCGCCGGCGGACTGATGCAGGCGTGCGTCTCCGCCCGTGTCATAGACTCCATTCTATGCACGGGCAGATTCCGTTGTCCATCCAAAGAATGAACACGTTCATTCTTTGGACAGAGGGCGGAATCCGCCTGTGCATAGAATGGAGTCCGCCGGCGGGTGCCAGCTGCGGAATGCACAAAGGGTTATCCTTCACCATTCCGCAGTGTGCAGGTTCCATTACAGTGTATGAAGGAAGGGACACCCGAATCCAGCCCCAGATGCCCCCAGATGAACCCACTCCCCCCCTCCCGTCCTCAGAGTTAGTGGGAAGATCGTCCGGGAACTGATCTTCCCACTGCTGGATAAAGGTTACCACCTGTACGGGGATAACTTTTATACCAGCACCCCCTCTTCCGGTCCCTCGCTGCCCGAGCTACGGTAGCTTGCGGCACAATCCGAAAATATCAGAAGCAGTAATAGAGCCCTAATATTTAGCAGCCATGGAGTGGACCCAGCGCTTCTGGATATGAAGGACCCCGTATCGCACCAGGGCAACATTTTCCAGGTGACGTCCCCCACACTGGAAAACAGGAGACCCCAGAAGAAGTGCAGAGTGTGGCATAACAAGGAGATCAGGAAGGACACCATTTTCCCGTGTGACACCTGTCCTGATCCCCCCGGCCTTTGCATACTGGATCGCTCCAAGGCGTACCACACGTCATTGGGGTTCCACATTTTCTAAATTCTGTCCCTTATTCCTATTTCAGGGGTCACGTTGATCCGGGGATTATTCTGATCGCCATTATGGAGTCGGGAAGGAATTTTTCCCCTGTGATGAGGCTACTGTCGTCTGCCTCACAAGGGTTTTTTGCCTTCCTCTGGATCAACACAGGTTGAATTTGATGGACACCTGTCATTTCCAACCTTATAAACTAATAATTGGCCTAATACCCCCAAATAAATTAGAATTGTCCCTTTTCCCCAGCTAAATAGGTATGGCCGCCATTCCCATTAGAGGATGCCATGATGCAATTACAGAGCCTCTGTGCTGCCGGGACAGAAAAAACCCCCCACAATTGACCCCATTATGGAAACTACACCCCATAAGGAATCTAACAAGGGGGGCAGCGGGGATATGGCCCCCTGGTGACGGGCACATTTGTGGCGTGAAAATGAAAAAATGGTATTTTATATTTTCCCGGCACATGTTCTACATAAGTGCCCGTCACCAGTGGGGTCCATATGCTCACTGTACCCCTTGTTGGATTCCTTATGGGGTTTAGTTTCCAGAATGGGGTCACTTGTGGGGGGTTTCTACTGTCATGGCAGCACAGGAGCTTTGTAATTGCGACATGGCCTCCATCCTCCATTCCAGCCTCTAAATGGCGCTCTGTCCCTTTGGTGGCTTGCCCTGTGCCCATATGGCACATTATGCCCACATGTGGGGTATTTTCGTACTCAGGGGAAATTACCCTACACGTTTTGTGTTCACTTTCTTTTTTAACCCCTTGTGGAAAAGGAAAAAATCAAGGCTAGGCCAACATTTAGTGTAAAAAATGTTTAATTTTTACACTAAATCATTGATCTTGTCTTGATTTTTTCATTTTCACAAGGGGTTAAAAGATAAAAAAAACACTAAATGTGTAGCGCAATTTCCCCTGAGTACGGAAATACCCCACATGTGAACATAAAGCGCCATGCGGGTGCAGGGTAAGCCTCAAAAGGGAAGGAGCGCCATTTGGTTTTTGGAGGCTGGAATGGATTTCGAGGGCCTTGTTGCATTTAAAAGGCCCCTGTGTTGCCAAGACAGTTGACCGCCCCCACAAGTGACCCCATTATGGAAACTACACCCCTCAAGGAATGTAACAAGGGGTGTAGTGAGCATATGGACCCCACTGGTGACGGGCACAAATGTGGAACAATATGGCGTGAAAATGAAATATTACATTTTTTACACTATAATGTTGGTTTAGCCTTAAATTTTTCATTTTCACAAGGGGTTAAAAGAGAAAAAAACACACAAAATGTGTAGAACAATTCCCCCTGAGTCTGTAAATACCCCACATGTGGACATAAAGCACCGTGTGGGTGCAGGGCAAGCCTCCGAAGGGAAGGAACGCCATTTGGATTTTGGAGGTTGGATTTGGCCAGAATGGATGATGAACGCCATGTCGCATTTACAGAGCCCTTGTGCTGCCAAGACACTGGAAACCCCCCACAAGTGACCTCATTCTGGAAACTGCACCCCTCAGGGAATCTAACAAGGGGTGCAGTGAGGATATGGACCCCTTGATGACGGGCACATTTGTGCCGAGAAAGTGAAAAAATGAAAATTTTCCCTTTCACGTCACATTGTTCCACATTGGTGCCGTCACCAGTGGGGTCCATATGCTCACTGCACCCCTTGTTAGATTCCTTGAGGGGTGTATTTTCCAGAATGGGGTCACTTGTGGGGGGTTTCCAGTGTCTTGGCAGCACGAGGGCTCTATAAATGCGACATGGCCCTTGAAATCCATTCCAGTAAAATCCAGCTTGCAAAAGCCAATTGGCGCTCCTTCCCTTTGGAGGCTTGTCCTGTGCCCACTTAGCACTTTATGTCCACATGTGGGGTATTTCCGTACTCGGGAGAAACTGCACGAAACGATTGGTGTTTTGTTTTTTCTTTTATCCCCTTGTAAAAATGAAAATTGAAGGCTAGAACAACATTTTAGTGTAAAAAATAGAATTTTTCCTTTTTTACACCACATTTTTCTGAAAATCTGTGAAGCACCTGTGGGGTCCAGATGTTCACCGCACCCCTTGTTACATTCCTTGAGGGGTCTAGTTTTCTAAATGGTGTCCCTTTAGGGGTGTTTTTTAGGTTTTGGCACCCCAAAGCCTCTGCAACCTGAAGTGGTATGGTCAAAAATGACCAAATAAAACGGAGGCGTTGAAATTCACTAGGCGCGGAGGGTGTGTCCTGCTGCGCTCAGAGCTGGCTGCGTGTTAGCTGAGCTCCTGCTCTTCTCAGCCTAAAACCGGCACAAAACGGCAAACCTGACCCAAGATTTTGAGCTATCTGACTCACATCGCCCTGCTGTACATGTCCGGAATGGCGGGGAAAGGGAAAACCAAGAAAAAGAAGGTTCTAAGAGTGCCGGACTTCTCACCAGCGGCACCGAAGTTTTCCCAAGATGGCGCCGGCCCGCTTCTTCCTGCCTCTGCAGCGCCGCGCTCCAGCATGTCTCCTGCAAACAGCACAAAACCTTCAGCTGCGCTCTCAGCAGGACACTTACAGAGTGAGGTAAGCGGTCTTTTGAATACACCTGAACCGCTGCTCTCCCTCCCACTATCTTCCTCTCCCAGCGCCAGCCCCATATTGGAAAAAAGCACACAGGATGATAACATGGCAGCTGCCACTGTTAATGGAGTCTGCTCTCCCTCACAAACAGCATGCCTCCTCGATCTAGACGCACCCTCCCTACCTCCTACTCCACTATCCTGGAAGACCCCTTTCCAGAGTCGAACATGTGCTCCCTCTCCTGCTACCCTGGCAAGTGAGTCCGCCAGGTCCGCTTATGAGGATACTCCCCTGACTGCCCGCATGATGCAGTCTATGATGGAAGACCTTAAAAAATCCATCCATACTGATTTCATGTCTGTGTGTACTGGCATTCAGAAAGATGTTACAAGTATTGGGGAACGCACAGCTCACATCGAGAACAAAATGGCTGAACTCACATCTGCACACAATGATCTTGCAGATGTCGCAAGTAATATGGAGGAAGAAATTGAGACACTAAAATTGAAACTGGCCGACGTAGAAGACCGGTCTAGAAGGAATAACCTTCGCCTGAGAGGTATCTCCGAATCAGTCAAACCTGAACACCTCATAGAATTTGCTATAGACTTCTTTACAGCGCTACTACCAGCAGCGACTAACTCTGACCTGCTCATAGATAGAATCCACAGGCTACCAAAGCCCAAAAACCTGTCTGCTGACATCCCCAGAGATGTGATCTTGAGGGTGCATTTCTTCCATATCAAGGAGGAAATCATGGACGCAAACAGGAAGAAACCTTCACTTCCAGAGCGTTTTCAATCTATTTCCATATTTGCTGACCTGTCTGCAGCTACAATGGCACGCCGCCGTACCTATGCACAGAGCACTCGTGCACTGAGAGAGCACAACATTCCCTACCGCTGGGGATTCCCAGTGAAATTGATAATCTCAAAGAATGGAGCTAAAATCCTCGCTAACTCTCCTAATGAAGCTCTACACCTCTGCACCAAATGGAATCTCATCTCGGATTCTACGTCTTCCTCAGTGGAAAAAAGACCCTCTCCTCGTCACCTGGAACAAGAATGGTCCACAGTGGGTCCTGGCAGAAACCGGAAGCGAAACTGATCCCGGATGTGGTAATTCGGTACCTACCTGTTCGTTTTACCTGGGTTCCCACTCCCACTCTTAGGCTGTTGGGGACATGATTCTGCCGAGCTATATTTCGGTCCCCCCATGGACAGATCTGTGATCTGGATACCTGCATCAGTTTGTCCTATTATTAGGATTCCTGATTCCTCACATCTTGTACCTGTTGTACAATGGTTTTGTTACCTTCCTAGTTTGTTAAGTTTGCTGTTACTTTGCAAGGTGCTATGTAATACTGTACATGCTATCACATATGTAGACATTGCCGGGTGCTATTTTGCTTTCATGCGGCCACACACAATCCTTTCCTTCTTATGGTACTTAAATTTCTCTCCCTTAATGTCAAAGGGCTAAATTCACCATATAAACGCTCTCTGATATGGAGAGAGGCTACCTCCCAGCGAGCAGACGTTATTTATATACAGGAATCCCACCTGAATGAGGAAGATATTGGCCGCATGAAACATAAAAAGTACCCTGTAATTATAGCAGCACCGGCCTCCAAGTAAAAAGGGGGTGTTATATTGGCCATAAGGGACACAGTGGCAATCTCAATAACTGACACTATTATTGACCCTGATGGCCGCTTTATAATCCTGCTATGCCTGCTTAATAACCTGCCCTACACATTAGTAAATGCCTACGCCCCAAATAAAAAACAAGTCTCCTTCCTATTGAAACTTCTTTCCAAAATAAATGCGATCAAGCAAGGTCGACTTATTATAGGTGGCGATTTTAATAAGACCCTCTGGCCCTCTATGGACTCTTCTAATCTTTCCTCTCCTCCAGAACCATCCCGCTTTACAAAATCTCTTCTCAAAAATAGATACTATGACATTTGGCGTTTACAACATGCCTCTGAGCGCGACTTCACCTTTTATTCCCACACTCACCGCACATACTCCAGAATAGACTTTTTTTTGGTAGACCATACCACTATACCCTCTGTTGTCTCATCAGACATTGGCACAATCTTGTGGTCAGACCATGCCCCATTCTCCATAACTGTTAATGAACAATTTAACCCTACTTCCAACTCAGTATGGCGGTTAAACAACTTTATCTTACAACACCCCCAGTACCAACCCTCTATCAAATCCTCTCTTTCTGACTATTTCTCCCTTAATGATAAAAATACTGTATCTGACTTTACATTATGGTGCGCTCACAAGGCTACCATCAGGGGGCAGTTTATTAAGCAGGCCTCGTATGATAAGCGCCATAGAATGGAACAACAAATTGCCCTACAGGAGCAGTTGTCAACCCTCCATAGGAGGAACAAATTGCATTACGATCCCATCATTAATGAAAAGATCTCATTACTTACACAACAGCTCCACAAACTCCTAGCCCATAAATACGACTTCACATTGCGGAGATTAAAACTTAATTACTATTGGCATGGCAACAGGCCCTCTACATTGCTGTCTAAATGTCTAAATAACCAAGCAGCTAAAGCCCGTATTCCTTTTATAATAAACAAACAACAAACCAAAATAATGGACCCTAAAGGTATAGCTGACGCACTAGCAGAATACTATGACTCTCTATATAATTTAGCTTTGGACCCATCCACCCCCCAACCTACCCAACCCAACATAGACAAATTTCTTGCCGATCTCTCCCTTCCCACTCTCACCCTAGAACAACAACAAACACTGTCTCTTCCCATAACTGAAGCAGAAGTCTCCGCCATTATACGCACACTTAAACCTAACAAATCCCCTGGCCCAGATGGTTTGACGAACGAATACTTTAGGATCCACAAGGATACCCTGCTCCCCTACTTAGTAAGGATCTTTAACCTTATCATGACCTCTGGTAACCTGCCCAATGAAATGTTGAAGGCCCTCATTATCACGCTGCCCAAGCCAGGCAAATCCCCAGATATTCCATCTAATTTCAGGCCAATCTCGCTCCTAAATTCGGATCTAAAAATATTCGCCAAACTCCTCTCGTACAGACTAACTGATCTGACCCCTCAGATAATACATGGCGATCAGGTGGGATTCATAAGAGGCCGCCAAACGGTGGATGGCACACGCAGAATGATAAACATAATCCACGAAACGGAACGCCGGCGAACGCCTTCTCTGCTCCTAACCCTGGATGCAGAGAAGGCGTTCGACCGAGTCCACTGGGGATACCTAAAATCAGTTCTAATGAAATTTGGAATCCAAGGCCCCTTCTTACAGGCCATAATGGCTCTCTATTCTAGCCCATCCGCACAAGTATACTCCTCAGGGACACTGTCCTACTCTTTCAATATTTCAAATGGGACACGACAGGGGTGCCCTCTATCCCCCACTATCTTCGCCATCGCCATTGAACCCCTTGCACAAGCAATTAGAGCATCACCAGGGGTGAAAGGGATAGACATAGGGGGGAGCGAACACCGCATTGGACTCTTTGCGGACAACATCATACTCTGTTTGTCCTCCCCAAGTGATTCACTACAATGTGTCACTTCTATATTACATGAATTCAGCACATTAAGCTATTATAAAGTGAATTCAACCAAATCCCTAATCTTAGATCTTGGGGTGCCTTCCGACCTTAGAACACGCCTGAAACGCCTGTATCCATTTCAATGGTCTGAGGGATCAATCCCTTACTTGGGCATATCGCTCACTAGTCCCCTTTCAAAACTGGCCACAAGGAATTTCAACTCCCTTATCTCTGATCTATCCAAAGACATTTCCAGATTCTCGAAATTACCCATATCCTGGGTTGGTAGAATTTCTACGTCTAAGATGGTACTACTACCCAAAATCCTGTACTATCTAAGGAACCTCCCTATTACAATCCCAAATCACCTCCTACAACGCTTACAAAAAACGATCAATAGTTTTGTCTGGCTTGGGCAGAAAGCACGTGTGGCAGGAGAAGTCCTCTGCAGGCCCCTTCGGGAAGGAGGGTTAGGGTGTCCCCACATTAAGCACTATTACTATGCAAATTTAATTGATCAGACTAGATATTGGTGGGCACAAGATAACACGAAAAGATGGGTACAAATGGAAAACTCTGCTGCCCCTGGTGGTGATCTTCAATCACTACTCGGATCTAATAGACTTCTCCCATGTGTTAAAAAAGGTCTGTCCCCAACCGTATCCACAGCATTAAAAATTTGGAATAACCCCCTTGTTTCTGACAAATTGCTTCCCACCCGTTTCCACTCCCTACCCCTAGGGATACTACATTTCCTCATCCCAGACTCTAACTACAAAGAATGGACCCAGAAGGGTATAACGCACATAGGTGACCTATATGAGGACAACATATTGAAACCATTCACCTTACTATCTCACCATTATGGAATCTCTTGTAAAGACTTCTACAAATACCTACAACTTCGCCACTGTATACAACATCTCAAATTACCTGATTCTCAAATTGCTAAACAGCTATACGAAACATTTTATGCCAATCCATTACTACCTACCAAAGGGCTATCAAGGGCGTATAAAGCCCTTCACACTTACCATACCCCCATTTCATATGTGTCCAAATGGGAAGCTGACTTAGGCGTTTCCTATACACCAGAACAATGGGCTAATGTGTATTCCGCCATAACTAAAGTATCAAGGTGTATTAACCATCTGGAGGCTTCCAGAAAACTGCTCTATAGGTGGTATATGACCCCATTCCGCCTCTCTAAAATCTTTCCAGGGGTCTCCCCCATTTGCTGGAGATGTCAGAGCTCCATAGGGAACCTTTTGCATATCTGGTGGGAGTGCCCAATACTAAAACCACTATGGACCCAGATCCACAACCTGTTAACTCAGATACTCCACATCCCACTCAATTGGACACCCGGACTAGCCCTATTAGGGTTGGACATGGACACATGGGACACACCAGACACCACTATTGCTCTCCACGTCCTAACATCCACTAGGAACTGCATTGCTAAAAGGTGGAAAAGCAAGGACCTACCCTCCACACAGGAGATACTACATGCTATAGAGTTTGACTTTGTGATGGAAACTGCTGTGGCAACTAGATTGGGCTCCCTTCCAGCTATGCGGAAGCGTTGGGAAAAGTGGACTCTTTACCACTCAACTCCCTCTGCAGATCTGACCCCCGACTCTGGCGGGTCTTGTGCCTCTCACTTACCTTGCCCATAACGACCCTAGCAAAATCTTCAAAAATTTCCAATCTTCCCAAAACTTCAAAAATTTCCAAAAATTCTCAATATTTCCACGGTATGAGAGGAAGTATATGACCGACAGGCAATGTTCTATGTATAGCCTTTTTCATCATTTTTCATTATTTGTCATCATTTGGTATCACCTTGCGAATGAGTTATTTAATATAAGCTATATAAGTAGTATAATCCATATAATTCTTATGTTACTTGATTCCCCTGTTGCATAATTTTATGTGTTGTATAACTTTCAGTGTTATATAATTTCTAATTTCTGTCATTCTGAAACTTGTCTTATCTTTTGGGCCACTTATGTTGCCCGACTCATTTGTGAATGTCTAAAAGATTCGTCAATAAAAATTATAAATCAAAAAAAAAAAAAAAAAAAAAGAAATTCACTAGGCGCTCCCTTATATCTGAGGCTTGTGGTTGCGTCAAATAGCGCAATAGAGCCACATTTGGGGTATTTCTATAAACTGCAGAAACGGGACGATCAATATTGGGGTGCATTTCTCTGCTAATAGGTTTATCATTATGAAAAATATTGGATTACAATAAAATCTCTGCACAGAAAATAAAAATTTTCAAATTTCTTACACACTTAGCTTTTATTTCTGTGACTCCCCTAAAGGGTTAAAACACTTTCTGGATGTGCTTTTGCAGAGTTTGGGGGGTGCAGTTTCTGAAATGGGGTGCCTTGTGGGGCTTTCTAACATACAGGCCCCTCAAATACACTTTAAACCTGAACAGGTCCCTGAAAATATCTGATTTTGAAATTTTACTGAAAATTTGGTAATTTGCTGCTTATGTTTTACGCTTTCTATTGTCTAAAAAAAAATGAAATATAGTTTAATAAATGCCGCCAACATAAAGTAGACATGTAGCTAATGCTATTTAATATATAATTTATGTGGCATAACCATTTTCTGTATAAGCAGGAAGGTTTCAAAGTTGGAAAAATGCATTTTTTCTCAATTTTTCACGTTATTTTGGTGTTTTTCATAAAGATTCGTTATGAGTATCGACTCCATTTTACCAGAAATGTGAAGTACAATATGTCACGAGAAAACAATCTCAGAATCAGCCGGATAGGTAAAAGCATCCCGAAGTTATTAATGACTAAAGTGACACAGGTCATATTCATAAAATTTGTCTCTGTCCTCAAGGCCATTTCAGGCTCTGTCCTTAAGGGGTTAACTGTTGTACTGAGTACTACAGGTTCCGGAATGCAATGTTTTCCCTCACCTGTTCATCACATTCCCCCACCCTGCCTATTCCCCACCCAAATATGTTGCAGAACATCTAGGCTGTGTTCACACATTGCAGTTTCATTGTGTTACTGAATTATTTGCTTTATCATTTCATTGTGGTCCCACCCACACAGGGCACTGTTACTACCTATAACATCGATATTGGAATAAAGTAAAGAACTTTTTGAATTTATTTCTTTTCATCTCCATGCATATTATGATCAAGTAAAAATTGCAGCACTTACCACTCTTGTAGCAAGATAAAAAAGTGTTCTTTTATTTCATTTTTTTTAAAGACAGCAGGTATAGACGCCAGTAAGACTGGCTATGAAAATAGGGGGGTTTGCGTTTTTTTTTTTTATATATAAATAAATAATTAATTAAAAAAACACGTGTAGGGCTCCCTTCTGAGTCCCTTATATTAAAGTCTTATATTCTCTTAATACAGCAAAAGTAAAACTGATATGAAAATATGCTGTTAATACACTGTTAAGACATAGAAGAGAAGGGGATCATGTCTATTCCATTATAGCCCCCAATTTCTGTGTCTGGGTGCACCCTTAAGGCTCCAGAAATGCATAACGGATTTCCAAAGGGGTTCATTTGGCTAACTTGGCTATTAGGATGTAAATGTATGAGCAAGTGCTACTAAAGCTGGGCTGTCTATATTATGATCTTCTACCTCTGCTAATCTTAATCACATGCTAGAGACTGCCTATAATATATTATTGTTGGTGTTCCAAACCCTCCCCTTTTTAGGCCATAACCAACACTTTACTTTCACCCCATTGATTTGAACTTAAATTGGTGTTGCCTGAATATCTATATCATAAAAATCAAAGTCTGTCTGTCTGTCCTCTATAGACTTCCAAACTCCTGAACCATTTGACCCCAAATTTGGCACACAGATACATTGGGTGCCCGGGAAGGTCATTGCGAAGGTCCCGTCCCCGCCAGAGGTACAGGAGGGGAGGGGGAGGGGAAAGAGAGGCGCCCCATAGAGATGAATGGGAAAATCTCCTCACTGCAAACACAGGTGATATAATTAGCTGCAGCAGACACGGCAGTTGGAGCCTTAGCAACCAATAGGATTACTGCTTTCATTTTCACAGGGAGCAATGGTTGCTAGGGAAGCTACCTCACAACATCCACAGTAATAACTGGTAGACCCCCTACTCCATCTATACAGTACATATATATACAGGACCCCCTACTCCAACTATACATTACATGTATATACAGGGCACTACAGGTATACCAAACTGTGACTGGGTAACACTGCCACACCAGACCTGACCAATACCGCCATACTGTGACTGGATAACACTGTCATATCAGACCTGACCAATACCGCCACACTGTGACTGGATAACACTGTCATACCAGACCTGACCAATACCGCCATATTGTGACTGGATAACACCTCCATACCAGACCTGACCAATACCACCATACTGTGACTGGATAACACCGCCATACCAGACCTGACCAATACCGCCATACTGTGACTGGATAACACTGCCATACCAGACCTGACCAATACCGCTATACTGTGACTGGGTAACACCACCATACCAGACCTGAACAATACCACTATACTGTGACTGGATAACACTGCCACACCAGACATGACCGATACCACCATACTGTGACTGGATAACACCTCCATACCAGACCTGACCAATACCGCAATACTGTGACTGGAAAACACCGCCATACCAGACCTGACCAATACCGCCATACTGTGACTGGATAACACTGCCATACCAGACCTGACCAATACCGCCATACTGTGACTGGGTAACACCGCCATACCAGACCTGACCAATACCGCCACACTGTGACTGGATAACACTGCCACACCAGACCTGACCAATGCCGCCATACTGTGACTGGATAACTCTGTCATACCAGACCTGACCAATACCGCCATACTGTGACTGGATAACACTGTCATATAAGACCTGACCAATACCGCCATACTGTGAATGGATAACACCGCCACACCAGACCTGTCCAATACCGCTATACTGTGCTGGATAACACTGTCATACCAGACCTGACCAATACCAACATACTGTGACTGGATAACACCGCCATACCAGACATGACCAATACCGACACACTGTGACTGAATAACACTGCCATACGGGTAAATACAACCCTGCAGGTATACAGGACACTGCAGGTATACAGGACACCAAAACTATACACTACAGGTGCACGGGACCTCCACAAAACTATATACTACAGGTATACAGGACCCCAAACTATACACTACAGGTATACAGGACCCCAAAACTATACACTACAGGTATACAGGAACTCCACCAACTATATACTACAGGTATATAAGACCCCAAACTATACACTACAGGTATACAGGACCTCAAAACCATACACTACAGGTATACAGGACCTACACCAACTCTATAATACAGGTATACAGCACCTTCACCAACTCTATACTACAAGTATACAGGACCCCAAATATACTACAGGTATACAGGAACTCCACTAGCTATATACTACAGGTATATAGGACCCCAAACTATACACTACAGGTATACAGGACCTCCACCAACTCTATACTATAGTTATACAGGACCCTCAAACTATTTACTACAGGTATACAGGACCCCCGAACTATATACTACAGGTATACAAGACCTCCACCAATTATACACTAGAGGTATCCAGGACCCTCAAACTATAAACTACAGGTATACAAGACCTCTACCAACTATACATTAAAGGTATACAGCACCAACTATATACTACAGGTATACAGGACCCCCGAACTATACAGTACAGGTATACAGGACCTTCACCAACTGTACACTGCAGGTATACAGGACCTCCCTCAACTATACACTACAGGTATACAGCCCCCCCCAAATACACACTACAGGTATACAGGACCCCCCACAACTATCCAACTATACACTATAAGTATACAGCCCCCCCAACTATGCACTACAGATACGCGAGACCCCTAAAAACTATACATTGTGGTATACAGAACCCCTCCAACTATTCACTACAGGTATACACTAATTCCACTGATTAACTCAGATGAAACAATACCTTTAGCTTGGCCTCCTGGGCACCTTAGAATCTAATTAACACACTGACACTTTATACCCGGGCAGTGCCGGGTACATTTTCTAGTCTATATCATAAAAATCAAAGTCTGTCTGTCCTTCTGTGTGTCTGTCTGTCTGTCTGTCCTTCTGTCTGTCTGTCTGTCCTCTATAGACTTCCAAACGCCTGAACAGTTTGACCCCAAATTTGGCACACAGATACATTGGGTGCCCGGGAAGGTTATTGCGAAGGTCCCGTCCCTGCCAGATGTACAGGAGAGGAGGGGGAGGGGAAAGAGCGCCCCATAGAGATGAATGGGAAAATCTCCTCACTGCAAACACAGGTGATATAATTAGCTGCAGCAGACACGGCAGTTGGAGCCTTAGCAACCAATAGGATTACTGCTTTCATTTTCACAGGGAGCAATGGTTGCTAGGGAAGCTACCTCACAACATCCACAGTAATAATTGGTAGACCCCCTACTCCATCTATACAGTATATGTATATACAGGGCCCCCTACTCCATCTATACAGTACATGTATATACAGGGCACAACAGGTATACCAAACTGTGACTGGGTAACACTGCTTCACCAGACCTGACTAATACCACCATACTGTGCTGGATAACACTGTCATACCAGACCTGACCAATACCGCCATACTGTGACTGGAAAACACTGCCAGACCTGACCAATACCACCATACTGTGACTGGATAACACTGTCATACCAGACCTGACCAATACTGCCATACTGTGACTGGATAACACCTCCATACCAGACCTGACCAATACCACCATACTGTGACTGGGTAACACCGCCACACCAGACCTGACCAATACCGCCATACTGTGACTATATAACACTGCCACACCAGACCTGACCAATACCGCTATACTGTGCTGGATAACACTGTCATACCAGACTTGACCAATACCGCCATACTGTGACTGGATAACACTGCCATACCAGACCTGACCAATACCGCCATACTGTGCTGGATAACACTGTCATACCAGACCTGACCAATACCGCCATACTGTGACTGGATAACACTGCCAGACCTGACCAATACCACCACACTTTGACTGGATAACACTGTCATACCAAAACTGACCAATACTGCCATACTGTGACTGGATAACACCTCCATACCAGACCTGACCAATACCACCATACTGTGACTGGGTAACACCGCCACACCAGACCTGACCAATACCGCCATACTGTGACTGGATAACACTGCCACACCAGACCTGACCAATACCGCTATACTGTGCTGGATAACACTGTCATACCAGACTTGACCAATACCGCCATACTGTGACTGGATAACACTGCCATACCAGACCTGACCAATACTGCCATACTGTGCTGGATAACACTGTCATACCAGACCTGACCAATACCGCCATACTGTGACTGGATAACACTGCCATACCAGACCTGACCAATACCGGCAAACTGTGACTGGGTAACACCGCCACACCAGTCCTGACCAATACCACCATACTGTGACTGGATAACACCATCATATCAGACCTGACCAATACTGCCATACTGTGACTGGATAACACCGCTATACCAGACCTGACCAATACCACCATACCGTGACTGGATAACACCGCCACACCAGACCTGACCAATACCGCCATACTGTGACTGGATAACACCCCCATACCAGACATGACCAATACCGACACACTGTGACTGAGTAACACTGCCATACGGGTAAATACAACTATATACTACAGGTATACAGGACCCCAAACTTTACACTACAGGTATACAGGACCCCAAAACTATATACTACAGGTATACAGGACCTCCACCAACTATATACTTCAGGTATACATGACCTCCACCAACTCTATACTACAGGTATACAGGACCCCAAACTATACACTACAGGTATACAGGACCCCAAAACTATACACTACAGGTATACAGGAACTCCACCAACTATATACTACAGGTATATAGGACCCCAAACTATACACTACAGGTATACAGGACCTCAAAACCATACACTACAGGTATACAGGACCTACACCAACTCTATAATACAGGTATACAGCACCTTCACCAACTCTATATTACAAGTATACAGGACCCCAAATATACTACAGGTATACAGGAACTCCACCAGCTATATACTACAGGTATATAGGACCCCAAACTATACACTACAGGTATACAGGACCTCCACCAAATCTATACTATAGTTATACAGGACCCTCAAACTATTTACTACAGGTATATAGGACCCCCAAACTATATACTACAGGTATACAAGACCTCCACCAATTATACACTACAGGTATCCAGGACCCTCAAACTATAAACTACAGGTATACAAGACCTACACCAACTATACATTACAGGTATACAGCATCAACTATATACTACAGGTATACAGGACCCCCAAACTATACAGTACAGGTATACAGGACCTTCACCAACTGTACACTGCAGGTATACAGGACCTCCCTCAACTATACACTAAAGGTATACAGCCCCCCCAACTATGCACTACAGATATGCGAGACCCCTAAAAACTATACATTGTGGGTATACAGAACCCCTCCAACTATGCACTACAGGTATACACTAATTCCACTGATTGACTCAGATGAAAAAATACCTTTAGCTTGGCCTCCTGGGCACCTTAGAACAAATCTAATTAACATACTGACACTTTATACCCGGGCAGCGCCGGGTACATTTTCTAGTTAACCATATAAATAGTATCATATTGTATATAATGTATATAATAGACACTACAATAGACAGAGGCTACCATGCAGAACCTTCTTACCATATCGCTGTCTCTTACTGGAGCCACTACATAGACAGGTCCTGGGTCCTCTCCATCCTGGGAAACTGCAGATTTTTAACAAAAAGTTATGCAAAACCTTTCAGCTCAGGTCACTAATCAATACTTGCTAACCATATTAAATGTCCTGATGTCTGTGACAACCTCTATAGGATATAGAATTAAGTAATTGTGAACATTTAAAATACTCATTAAGCAAAAAATAAGGTTGTTGAGTGAATACCCCTAAATCAGTGGATGGCTAAAATTTAAAATGGAGTAGTGACAATGAATTAAACCCTAAAACCAAAGTAGTGTAAATTTATACACACATACAGAGAAATGGACATATTCTGAAAAAGCCCTAATGTAGGCATAATGGCAGAACTATTCCACAATCTTCCATATTAAGTTGGGGAAAAAAATACACAGTACATCTATCTATCTATCTATCTATCTATCTATCTATCTATCTATCTATCTATGCGTAGAGATTCCCACAGCACTCCAGAATATCAAACAAACGTGGTTTATTGCATAGTGAAACAGCACAAAAAGTCAAAGCGACGTCGAAGGTCAAAGGTCGTCGAAACGTCGCTTTGACTTTTTGTGCTGTTTCACTATGCAATAAACCACGTTTGTTTGATATTCTGGAGTGCTGTGGGAATCTCTACGCATATTCAAGTGGAAGCCGTGGTCTCGGCCACCCGCTGGCACCCACCCCAAGCGATCTGGTAGTGCTGCTCCAAGATATAAGCTTTCTATCTATCTATCTATCTATCTATCTATCTATCTATCTATCTATCTATCTATCGAGCGCAGTGAAGAAGACTTGTGTCTCTCTAACACAGTCTACATACATTCAAGGGGTTGTCCAGCCTTGGGGCACTTTTTTGGGGGGACCGGGGAGGAGGTGTCTGAAATAAAAGACGTCAACTTACCTCCCCGATTCCAGCAGCGGGTCACTCATCACGGCGCTCCGGTCCCCGGTTCCCAGCCGCTTCCGGGTGTCTGACGCTGCCGGAGAGGCTACGTCTAAGGGCCGCTCAGCCACTCAGTGAAGGAGGCGGGATCCGAGCGGACTTCACACGGATCCCGCCTCCTTCACTGAGTGGCTGAGCGGCCCTGAGACATAACGTCTGGGGCGGCGTCAGACACCCGGGAGCGGCCGGGAACCGGCGACCGGAGCGCCGTGATGCGGGACCCGCCGCTGGAACCGGGGAGGTAAGTGGACGTCTTTTATTTCAGACACCTCCTTCCCGATCCCCCCAAAAAAGTGCCCCCAGGCTGGACAACCCCTTTAAACACAAAAATGTTCAAAAAAGCAATAGAAAATCCTGGAATGTATTAAACTCCTATTTTTAACACTCAATATCAGTGTCTATTGCTTGTATTGCAGGGAACCCACTTTGATACATATTACATTAGTAAAACATGGGCATAATGCATATCAAAACCACAATTTTTTCATGATTTAAAATACATGACACAAGGTAAAAACATTATTATAAAAAATACAGCAGAAATATTAACCAAATAAAATATAGACAAAAAGCACCAATATCTCTTATTCTATGGGCCTTCAGTGCGGTATATTATTGCATGCTCATTAGAGATGAGCAAATACGATAAGATTGAGATGGTATTCGTTCGAATTTTGCAGTATTCGAAAGATTCGAGTAGTGTGGCGAATACGCGGGAAACATTCAAAAGCCCTCCCATCGCAGTTGGCGCTTTTTTTCATCCAATCACCATGCAGGGAGGCCGTGAGGGACCCTGGGAGTACGCAAGCAGCACAAAAACTGAGTCTACCCTCATTGGATAGCTGAACCACATGACCTCGAATCTTAAATACTTGGCTCCCTGTGTCCCTGGTTTAGCCCACTAAGGACACGTTATATATACTGTTCCAGTAGCCCTGTAAAAGGTACATGATACATATTGTTCCAGTAGCCCAGAAAAAGGCACGTCATACATACTGTTCCAGTAGCCCAGTAAAAGGCACGTGGTACATATTGTTCCAGTAGCCCAGAAAAAAGCACGTCATACATACTGTTCCAGTAACATTCGTACAACATGACGCGTGATACGCGTGAATAACATGATGCTCTACGGACGCACATTGGAATCATGTATGTAACGCTGCGCAAGAAATACGAACAAAATGTGTGAACATTGCCGTAAACGTTCGTAAAGCGTTCACAAATATTTTTCCTTCGCAACTGCGGAGAGTGGCATTATACTGCGATTTTGGGGTGTTAGGTGTACCCAGGCATGTTCCCCCTAATGTCCCAGTGTCATTACGCAGGTGTTTGCATTGTCTAGGGAGGTTTCATGGGTGACTTGGTGACCTCCAAGTGGTCGTATTTTGATTTTCAAGTGACACAATTTTTTTCCCATAGACTATAATGGGATTGAATATTTGTTCGAATAGTCGAATATCGGTGCCCATTCGATACTACTCGCTCATCTCTAATGCTCATACTCTTCTGGTCATACCACCATCTTTACTCATTCATATGTCATCAGAATGTACAAATTTCTATCCAAAAATCATGCCTTCCCACACTCACTAACTCATTTTATTGAGCTGACTCCCGTTCACACAGCGTTTTGACGTGCGTTTTGCAATTTTCCCCAGTAAAAGTCTACATACATGTGCTGTATTGGGAATTGATCACAATCTGTACCAATGCCGACACAGTGCCGGCGCTGCCTCAGATTTCCTGGCACTAAGGTGGAGATTTATGAAACTGGTGTAAAGTAAAATTGTCTTAGTTGTCCCTAGCAACCAATCAGCTTGCACCTTTCATTCTTCACAGAGTCTTTTGAAAAAGGAAAGGTGGAATCGGATTGGTTGCTAGGGGCAACTAAGACAATTCTACTTTACACCAGTTCGGTAAATCTCCCTTTAAGTTCTTAAACATGCGCGTTGCGATGTAAACTGATGGTGTATTTCACTAAGTTCCAATGCAAGGGCAATACCAAGATCATTCACATGCGCATTGCAGGGTACCAGATACTATATATCTCCAAGTCCCCTGTCATGTGCTGACTAAATGTTCGCACTACTTTCAAAACACGTATCTACCAATCAAAGAGATAGCATGAGTAAACAGTAAATACAGATAGGTGGCCCTCACTGTAAATTTAAACAATTTGATTTGAGGGTTTTCCTCTGATACATTCTGACTACATTACTAGCAAACTTTATAAAAAGGCAGTGTTTGCATGGTGGACTTAAACTCTACAAAAATTCCCTTGAGAAAGCCACTGTGTGGGGGAGAAACGTTGGAGTAGTAGGGTGCAGTTTTTTAGGGGGAATTTCTGTAATACCAACAATAATCTATAATATGCAGTCTCTAGCGAGTGATTAAGATTAGCAGAGGTAGAAGATTATAATACTAATAACTAGACAGCCATCCTGTGTGGCCTCAGGGAGATTATAATACTAATAACTAGACAGCCATCCTGTGTGGCCTCATGGGGGAACTGCCCCCCCATGGGCAGTTAATAGACACTGCCCATGTTGCAATAGTGCGCTGCACTCTTCGTGTCCCATGGTTTAAACAAATATATTTGGTATCACTGTGTGTGTAATTGCCTGGACTATTAAATTATCAAATACTGATCATGCACAGTAAACGGGGTAAGTGCAAAAAAATTCCAAAGTGCAAAATTGTGCATTTTGGGTCGCATTTTATCAAGAAAAAGTGTAATAAAAAGTGATCAAAAAGTTGCATATATGTAAACCAGATACCGATAGAAAGTAAAGCTCATGGCGCAAAAAAATGACACCTCACACAGCCTCATAGACCAAAAAATAAAAGTGTTATATGAATGGTAATAGAGCATTTTTTTTTTCAATTCCTTTTTTTCAATTCGACAACTCAAATGATTTTTTTCCGGTTTTGCCTCCTATTTTATGGGAAAATTTATTCTGCCTGTCAGGCACCGAACGGCAGAGACAAGACAAGACAGTGAGCCCTGACTCTGAACCCACCAACTGTCCCTATCTACTTGCCTCAAACAGCCCTAGGCGGCCGCGGACAACCACGAAGGCGGTCCCTGCACTAATATAGGTGCACACAGAACAAGACAGACAAACAGACACAATAAAGAATAGTAAACAGTCCTGGTCACTTATTGGGAAGCAAAAATATAAAATCAGAATCCAATAGGCGTAGTCAAAGTACAGGCAATATGGTCAGGGCAGGCGGCAAGCAAGGGAAGTCAAAGATACAAGGCAAAAATCAGGGGGCGCAAATAAACAGAAGACACAAGCGGGCAAAGACAAAATCAATAACCAGCAATGAGAACACAGTTAGTCATATAGGAGGCCAGGGTTCTGATCCAGAACGTAATTGGACCATCCCCCTGATCTTCAAGCACAGATACCTGAGAACAAAACAGATCCACTGGCAGGAAGACCTGTCAGTCACAGCAGAACCAAAACACAGATTAACCATAACATGGCCAGACAGAATTCAGCAGGTGAAGTCAGGTGTGTCTCCCAAACCAAGTGAGCAGCTAAACCAGTGTTCACACACTGCAAAACAAAACACAGAAACAGAATACACAAAAATCAGAACCTCTCGGCCGCACATCACGAGCCGAGGGGCGCATCACGCTCTGCAAAGATACAATCCTGACACTGCCATTGCAAAGTACAATTGGTGTCACACAAAATAAGGGCAAATGTGGGTCTGTAGGTGAAAAATTGCAAGTGCTATGGCCTTTTAAACATAAAGAGAAAAAAGCTAAAGTGCAAAAATGAAAACTGGATTTGTCCTTAAGGGGTTGAACAGTTATTCAGTTACATTGTATATGAATAAGAAATATATAGTATTATACAGTAGAGTGCTGACACCTAGTGTCAAAATAATTGAACTGTTCAATAATTAGTAACTGTGTGTGATAGCAAAGAGCTAAATACTCAACAACTAATCCATAGGAGAACCACATGCAATCTCTAACCTCAAAGCTATATATATACAGTAGTATATATAGTTGTATATATAATATACAAATAACTGGTTTACCAGTAGTCCCCAGTTTTAATCAAGTTTGCATTCTTGCACCTATTAATTCAATTTTAATAAAAGTTATGTTTTAAATTATCTTGGTCTTCATAGACTAATGGAAAGTTGTTGTATATACCAGGATATACCTGGTAAATTAAATTGCTAAGACTGTCTGTTCAAAACCGGGACAGTCCTGGCAAAATTCGCAACTGTGTGGTATCATCAGATATAGTAGTCATACACCTCCTCTAAAACAAGTTGTCCCTGTAAAATTTGATCAGCTGATCACCAACCGATCTCAATAGGAACTTTAGTGATGAGACTCCACCTACTCTTTGCATGGGAAATGTAAGCTGGAATCCTATGCCTGCCACAACAGCTACAATAGGAAAGCATGAATAACCTTTATTAAAAGCCACTACACAAGCAAAAAAAAATGCATCTTGAATAAACGACAGAATCACATTTGCCTCTGCAACAAAAGTTAATAAAATGTAATCAACAAATGACATGGAAACATCAATAATACCAACGTGATGCCTTTAATAAGTACAACTCCCACAAAAAAAACAAGCTTTTATATGGCTAAGTTAATGGAAAAATTAAAAACTTACAGCTCTTGAAGGGTGACGATGTAAAAACTTGGGCATTAATGGGGCATTCCCATCTGGCCCAGAATATATCTTGCAGCAAGGAGTTAAAGGGGTTATCAGAGCAGCAGGGGTAACAATAATAAAAACACACTCACTCCCCCCCCCCAAGTATTATGGATCTCTGGTTTGGGTTTGGGGATGTCTCTTTTGGGTTTGGGGATGTGAGGTCACAGGCTCACTCATTGAATTGGCAGCCAGAATGGTTCCCTGCCTCAGTCACTGAGTGGACCTGTGGACACAGGTGCAACAATTAATTAAAATCCAACCAGCGTAGGAGCAGACAAAAAAGTCCAGCTTCATTGACAGGTGTACTAAGTGAGGCATAACACCAATACATAACACCTAGCCAGAATCCTGCTCCACACTGATGAGGGGCAACACCCCGAAACAGCTGTATGTGGATGGTTACCTAGCCTTGGTTTATCCCTTGTCATTACATTGACTTATAGGGCCACTTAATATGGTGGTTTTGGTGGTTTCCTAACAGGAGCTACCCCTTGGCTGGGTCCTTCCCGGAGGGATATCTGGCTAGTCCTGTGTTCTGAGACTCTTCAATGATGCTCCATGGGCTCTCCTTTTGCATATTCATGTTTTCCAGGGGGCAATGCACCTAGGACTTCACTGCATTGAGCGCTTTCACTAGCCGCCGGTGGTGTTGTTGTTTGGCTGGTCTCCCTGAGTTCAGCAATCTGTTTCTCTTATGACCAATACAATTATACAGAGGCAGTACTAGTAAATATATACCAAATCATTTTTAAGGTTTCCTTCATGTGGACATCTCATATCCAATTGGAGGATCAAATGATCCTCCCTTAGATCTGGTGTATCTAGTCTTTGCCTCTCCTGGGTCTCTCCACTTTCTCAATAGGTATAATATGCCGGCCACAGCAGGCTTTAGGACCATGTGAAATCCCGGCTTGTATAGGGCTCTGGTGTCCAGTAGACCACAGATTGAGGTGGTTATCTCATAAAAAGGAGTTTTATTAAAATGCAACAACGCGTTTCGGCCGCCAAATGTAAGGTTGGCGGCCGAAACGCGTTGTTGCATTTTAATAAAACTCCTTCTTATGAGATAACCACTTTAATCTGTGGTCTACTGGACACCAGCGCCCTATACAAGCCGGGATTTCACATGGTCCTAAAGCCTGCTGTGGCCGGCATATTATACCACTTATCGTACAACTCCCTTGGACGTACCCCGGCAGGAGCTGCGGTGTTCATTCTACTATGCCTGACATAGAGTTGTGCCTATAATGTAGCACAACTCTTCTAGGTGAGTGCTACACATTCCCCTCTGTGTTAGATACTCTTGCCATCTTTTATTGCATCAGGAGGCGCCCCCCTCTCTTCTTTTCTCTCACTCTCTCAATAGTGATTGCTCCTTTTGTGTTCTGCCAATTATTGTGGCATGAGAGGAGAAAAAAAGGAAATCACTCAAAACATTATTACATTAACCACATCATTGCAACAGTTTATCAGTCTGCCTGCATAACAAAATTACTCAAACTTTGAATTAATTATGGACCCTAAGAAAAATTTATTTAATTGTGACCAGAAATATTGTTTGTCTAACACTATTTATAATTGCACTAAGAAGAAAATTACAATTGTGGTTGACAAATAATTAAAAGTAGAATTTAACTTTTATTGGAGACACAAAAACTAATATATTGAATGGACATGTATGTAGTTCTACAGCCGTAACTGTAGGGATAGTGGGGCTAGGAGAGTAATCTACACTAGGCCCTAATGAGTCCATGCCTAAGCTATTAGTGGACCATCTGGTATGGGCGTCCCCAATGCAAGCTTGGGCTAACCCTAAAAACCCTAGAAATATAGTATTCGTGGGTACCTGATAGGGATAGCAGATGTGTTGTAGGGAATAACCTAGTAAATGGTGGTGAGTTATCTACAATGTCTGTTTGATTAGAACAGAAGTGTGGTCCACATTAGTCTATATGGGGTAAGTATCCTGTAACGTCTAAACATCTAACGTCTGTAACGTATTAAATATTGACCCATCAATTCCCTAAGGAACCCAGCACCATCTACTGGGGAAATGCGTCGGAAGATGACACAGGGTCAAGGAACAGCCAGCAGATCATCACATGGACTTTACTATACAAGACATTGCAGGATTACTTACGGTCCAGATAGTCTATTGTGGACCACACTTCTATTTTAAGCATACAGATACTCTAGATAACTCACCAGTAGCCTTTAGAGGACCGGGCCAATTAAAATTTTTGCTTTTCTTTTTTCCCTTTTTTGTGCTTAAAAGTCCATAGCACTTGCATTTTTTTTTACCTAGAAACCCACATGAGCCCTTATTTTTTGTGCCACTAATTGTACTTTGCAATGACAGGCTGAATTTTTTCATAAAGTACACTATGAAACTAGAAAAAAATTCAATGTGTGGTAAAATTGAAAACAAACACATTTATTTTATTTGGGGTTTTTTCGTTTTTACGCCTTTCGCCCTGGGGTAAAACTGACTTGTTATATATGTTCCTCAAGTTGTTACGATTACAACGATTTGTAACATGTACAGTATAACTTTCATTGTATCTGATGGCCTGTAAAAAATTCAAACCATTAAACAAATATATGTTCCTTAAAATTGCTCTATTCCCAGGCTTATATCGCTTTTATCCTTTGGTCTATGGGGCGGTGTGAGATGTAATTTTTTGCGCCATGATGTGTTCTTTCTATCGGTACCTTGATTGCGCATATACGAGTTTTTGATCGCTTTTTATTACAATTTTTCTGGATTTAATGCCACCAAAAAACAATTTTGCACTTTGGGATTTTTTTGCGCTTACGTCATTTACTGTGCGAGATCACGAATGTGATTAATTAAAAGTTTGGGCAATTATGCACGCGGCGATACCAAACATGTTTATTTATTTTTATTTATAACATGGGAAAAGGGGGGTGATTCACACTTTTAGTAGGGGAGGGGGCTTTTTATTAATAACAACACTTTTTTCTTTTACACTTATACTAGAAGCCCCCTGGGGGACTTCTAGTATAAGTACTCTGATCTCTCATACAGATCTATGCTGCATAGATATGCAGCATAGATCGATGAGATAGGCACATTGATTGCTTCTGGGTGCTGCAGCCGGAAGCAATTACGGCTACAGGTACGTCCAGGGTCGCCTTGGGGTTAGAGATGAGCAAAGCAGCCTTTTTACAAGCTTTGCGAATGGTGGGTCAAATACGTTAATATTCATGAATCAAATCTTAATAAATTTTAATAAAACAGCCAACTATAGTAGCTACAGTACTGGGACTATTATAGAAGGACAAATTTGTTAACGCACACCTGAGGTCAACCAGCGTCCTTTTGCATGCACTTACTAGACATTGCTCCCACTAGCCAGATTCCTACTCCACACTGATGAGGGGCAAATACCCCGAAACAGCTGTCTGTGGATGGATACCTTGCTTGGTGGGTTTCCTTGATTGGAGACATTCCTTGGGTTGGTTGTTCCTTCCCGGAGGAAGAATCTGGCTTGTTCACTGACTTCGAGACATGTGATGGTGTCTCTTTAGTGTCCTTTTGCATACAGGACAAACATTTATGTCCTGGGTCGTCTAGGGGTTAAAAAAATGTCAATCAGCCAGTACATCATCTAATGAAACCCAACTTGTATAACACAGTAGGAGTGGAGTGCCAGCACTGATAATGTAAAGCGCACATTCAGTTAAATTTTCCGCCCACAGAACTGCCACTCACTGTATGTTTTTTCTTTTTCGGACCATTCTCTGTAAACCCTAGAGATGGTTGTGCGTGAAAATCCCAGTAGATCAGCAGTTTCTGAAATACTCAGACCAGCCCTTCTGGCACCAACAACCATGCCACGTTCAAAGGCACTCAAATCACCTTTCTTCCCCATACTGATGCTCGGTTTGAACTGCAGGAGATTGTCTTGACCATGTCTACATGCCTAAATGCACTGAGTTGCCGCCATGTGATTGGCTGATTAGAAATTAAGTGCAGTTGGACAGGCGTACCTAATAAAGTGTCCGGTGAGTGTAGCCAGAATCCTGCTCCACACTGACGAGGGGCAAATACCCCGAAACTGCAGTCTGTGGATGTATGCCTAGCCTTGGTAACCCTTGTCTTATGTCGTTATACTCGCCACAGAGTTAGACTTTGACTCACAGGGGCCACCCTATTGTTTCCCTATTTAGGTCCTAAAGCTCGCAACAGAGTGAGGACCTGAGGGACTACGTATCAGGGTGGTTTGGTGCTCTCCCCACTAGGAGGCACCCCTTGGCAATGGGCTTCCTTCTCTGGAGAGAGGGTTATCTGGCTATTCCCGTGTTTTGAGACTCGTAACTGTGGCTCCACGGACCCCTTTTTTGCATATTTAAATTTTGTATGGGACAATCAATGGAGACTCGTAAATGAGTACTCCATTGGAATTTTTCACTGTTCTCCCTGAGTTCAGTGATTGTTGTGTTTTGTTGGTCTATTTATCATTGCCCCAGTAGCCAGAATCCTGCTCCACACTGATGAGGGGCAAATACCCCGAAACTGCAGTCTGTGGATGGATGCCTAGCCTTGGTTACCCTTGTCTTATGTTGTTATACTCGCCACAGAGTTAGACTTTGACTCACAGGGGCCACCCTGGTGTTTCCCTATTTAGGTCCTAAAGCTCGCAACAGAGTGAGGACCTGAGGGACTACGTATCAGGGTGGTTTGGTGCTCTCCCCACTAGGAGGCACCCCTTGGCAATGGGCTTCCTTCTCTAGAGAGAGGGATATCTGGCTATTCCCGTGTTTTGAGACTCGTAACTGAGGCTCCACGGACCCCTTTTTTGCATATTTAAATTTTGTATGGGACAATCAATGGAGACTCGTAAATGAGTACTCCATTGGAATTTTTCACTGTTCTCCCTGAGTTCAGTGATTGTTGTGTTTTGTTGGTCTATTTATCGTTGCCCCAGTAGCCAGAATCCTGCTCCACACTGACGAGGGGCAAATACCCCGAAACTGCAGTCTGTGGATGGATGCCTAGCCTTGGTAACCCTTGTCTTATGTCGTTATAATCGCCACAAAGTTAGACTTTAACTCACAGGGGCCACCCTGTTGTTTCCCTATTTAGGTCCTAAAGCTCGCAACAGAGTGAGGACCTGAGGGACTACGTATCAGGGTGGTTTGGTGCTCTCCCCACTCGGAGGCACCCCTTGGCAATGGGCTTCCTTCTCTGGAGAGAGGGATATCTGGCTATTCCCGTGTTTTGAGACTCGTAACTGAGGCTCCACGGACCCCTTTTTTGCATATATATATATATATATATATATATATATATATATATATATATGGAAGAGACGGCACTGCAGATTAAAGTGAAGGCGTAAGTTTATTCACCCCACACCCCTATTTTCATTGACGTACTGGTGGTACCGGGGGCCGCTTACCTGGAGTTGTGCACCCACGAGCTGGAAGCTCATTGACTGGAAGTCTGCACAGTGCTGTTCTATTTCTTCATTATATATATATATATATATATATATATATATATATATATATATATATTTATATTTTTTTTTTTTTTTCACATATCGCCTGTTGTTATACGTAAAAGTTGAAAGCACCCACTGTTTCTGTCATAATTGGCGTACTTCTGTTAGAACATTAACCCCTTAACGACTGCGGGCGTAAATGTACGCCCCCGCAGGGTGGGCTTTAACGCAAACGGACGTACATTTACGCCCGCGGTTTCCCCGATCACTGTGTGTACACACACAGCGATCGGGGAAGATGGCCTGCTATAATGTATAGCAGGCCATCTCTGCTCGTCGGCACTGGGGGTGGTTAACTCCCACCCGTGCCAACGATCGCTGCTATAGGCTGATCAATACAGATCAGCCGATAGCAGCTGAATACAGCTTTCCGTGTCATCGGTGACCCAGTGACCCGGAAAGCAATGGCGATTGGTGCTGTCCGAGACAGCAACAATCGCCATTAGTGTCCGGGGAAAAGATAGCCACTCCCACGGTGCCACCCCTCGATCGCCGTGCTGGGCCGGCCAGTACCAGCTGGCCCATCATGACGATCAAAGTGTTAAAAAACTGTGTCCCGGGGTGCAGAACAGGTGTGTATAGTGTAGGTGCACTATACTCACCTGATCTGGGCGTCCGGAGTGAAGATCGGGTCCCTTGGCATCCTCTTCGGCTCACTTCCGGGTTCGGTCGGGTTCCGTCAGCAATTTCCGGCTCTTCAGGCTTTTTCGTCGCCCCTATCTTCGGCAGTCTTCGGCAGCTTCTGCCCCCTAGCGTCTGATCAGTGAATATCATTTACTGATCAGTTGCTTTCGGTTAAAGAAATTTATTTTTTTTATTAAAATTTTTTTTTAAACTTTTTAATGCGATTTTCCCCCCTATATCCTACCGCCACCGTCTGCCGATAAGTACCGCACATAAGTGCGACATTTATCAGCAACTCCTTTCTTATATTTTTTCTTACTGTCAAAAAAACGTAAAAAATACTACATTACACTACACTACATGGAATAAAGTTTTACACTACACTACATTACAAATTTACATACCCCATATACTAGTCCCCGTATAAAGATGGCCCCCAGGGTGTTTTCAGCGTCCGACGCATACGTAATTATTACCTCCGACACCGCCAGTATTGGATGAATGGGTGGATCCTTTTTTCCTCCATTCATCCAGTGACGTGTCTGGGGGTAGCGTAGCGTATACTGCCCCCCAGACTCGTCTTTTCCGCCAGTACCGTCCCAATAAGAGATGACGGTATGGCGTGAAATTCTACAAACTCTGTGAGAGTACCTCAGGGTCAGGCCCGGACTGGTAATCTGGCAAGACAGGCAAATGCCTGCTGGGCTGGCCAGATTACCAGTCCGTGGGCCGCCCGGGCTGCATAAAAAAAAAAAATCACCGCCGCGGCCCGTTTCTCTTCCCCGTCTGCTTCTGCCCGCTCTGGTCACCGCAGTCCGCTCGGTCCGCCTCCTGTCACCGGATCACAGCCTCTGCCCCCTCCGGTCACTGCAGCCCGCTCGGCACGCCCCTGACGTGCGCCGCTAATCCAATCAACGTGGGGCCGCTGCGGCCGGCCGTGGAACGCGTGTTACGTGCACCGCAGCGGCCCCACGCTGCTCTACGTTAATTGGATTAGCGGCGCACGTCAGGGGCAGGCCGAGCGGGCTAAGGTGACTGTAGCGGGCAGAGGCTGTGATCCGGTGACAGGAGGCGGGCCGAGAGGGCTGCGGTGACCGGAGCGGGCAGAGGCGGGCTCCGGTGACAGGATGCGGACCGAGCGGGCTGCGGTGACCGAGGCGGGCTCCGGTGACAGGAGGCGGACCGAGCGGGCTGTGGTGATAGGAGGTAACAGGAGCGGGCTGCAGAGACCGGGGGCCATCTATAAAGGAGGGGGGAGAAGAGAGAGGGGGGCCATCTATAAAGTAGGGGGGAGAAGAGAGGGGGCCATCTATAAAGGAGGGGGGAGAAGAGAGAGGGGGGCCATCTATAAAGGAGGGGGGACAAGAGAGAGGGGGGCCATCTATAAAGGAGGGGGGAGAAGAGAGAGGGGGGTCATCTATAAAGGAGGGGGGAGAAGAGAGAGGGGGCCATCTATAAAGTAGCGGGGAGAAGAGAGAGGGGGCCATCTATAAAGGAGGGGGGAGAAGAGAGAGGGGGGCCATCTATAAAGTAGGGGGGAGAAGAGAGGGGGTCATCTATAAAGGAGGGGGGAGAAGAGAGAGGGGGGCCATCTATAAAGGAGGGGGGAGAAGAGAGAGGGGGCCATCTATAAAGGAGGGGGGAGAAGAGAGAGGGGGGCCATCTATAAAGGAGGGGGGGAGAAGAGAGGGGGTCATCTATAAAGGAGGGGGGAGAAGAGAGAGGGGGCCATCTATAAAGTAGCGGGGAGAAGAGAGAGGGGGCCATCTATAAAGTAGCGGGGAGAAGAGAGAGGGGGGTCATCTATAAAGGAGGGGGGAGAAGAGAGAGGGGGCCATCTATAAAGTAGCGGGGAGAAGAGAGAGGGGGCCATCTATAAAGGAGGGGGGAGAAGAGAGAGGGGGGGCCATCTATAAAGTAGGGGGGAGAAGAGAGGGGGTCATCTATAAAGGAGGGGGGAGAAGAGAGAGGGGGGCCATCTATAAAGGAGGGGGGAGAAGAGAGAGGGGGCCATCTATAAAGGAGGGGGGAGAAGAGAGAGGGGGGGCCATCTATAAAGGAGGGGGGAGAAGAGAGGGGGTCATCTATAAAGGAGGGGGGAGAAGAGAGATGGGGCCATCTATAAAGTAGCGGGGAGAAGAGAGAGGGGGCCATCTATAAAGGAGGGGGGAGAAGAGAGAGGGGGGCCATCTATAAAGTAGGGGGGAGAAGAGAGAGGGGGTCATCTATAAAGGAGGGGGGAGAAGAGAGAGGGGGGCCATCTATAAAGGAGGGGGGAGAAGAGACAGGGGGCCATCTATAAAGTAGGGGGGGGAAGAGAGAGGGGGGCCATCTATAAAGGAGGGGGGAGAAGAGAGAGGGGGGCCATCTATAAAGGAGGGGGGAGAAGAGAGGGGACCATCTATAAAGGAGGGGGGAGAAGAGAGAGGGGGCCATCTATAAAGTAGGGGGGAGAAGAGAGAGGGGGGCCATCTATAAAGGAGGGGGGAGAAGAGAGAGGGGGGCCATCTATAAAGGAGGGGGGAGAAGAGAGAGGGGGCCATCTATAAAGTAGGGGGGAGAAGAGAGAGGGGGCCATCTATAAAGGAGGGGGGAGAAGAGAGAGGGGGCCATCTATAAAGTAGGGGGGAGAAGAGAGAGGGGGGCCATCTATAAAGGAGGGGGGAGAAGAGAGAAGGGGCCATCTATAAAGTAGGGGGGAGAAGAGAGAGGGGGCTATCTATAAAGGAGGGGAGAAGAGAGAGGGGGCCATCTATAAAGGAGGGGGGAGAAGAGAGAGGGGGCCATCTATAAAGGAGGGGGGAGAAGAGAGAGGGGGCCATCTATAAAGGAGGGGGGAGAAGAGAGAGGGGGGCATCTATAACAGAGGGGGGCATCTATAAGGGAGGGGGAGAAGAGAGAGGGGGCCATCTATAAAGGAGGGGGGAGAAGAGAGGGGGGGCATCTATAAAGGAAGGGGGAGAAGAGAGAGGGGGCCATCTATAAAGGAGGGGGGAGAAGAGAGAGGGGGCCATCTATAAAGGAGGGGGGAGAAGAGAGAGGGGGGCATCTATAACAGAGGGGGGCATCTATAAGGGAGGGGGAGAAGAGAGAGGGGGCCATCTATAAAGGAGGAGGGAGAAGAGAGAGGGGGCCATCTATAAAGTAGGGGGGAGAAGAGAGGGGGGCCATCTATAAAGGAGGGGGGAGAAGAGAGAGGGGGCCATCTATAAAGTAGGGGGGAGAAGAGAGAGGGGGCCATCTATAAAGGAGGGGGGAGAAGAGAGAGGGGGCCATCTATAAAGGAGGGGGGAGAAGAGAGAGGGGGCCATCTATAAAGGAGGGGGGAGAAGAGAGAGGGGGGCATCTATAACAGAGGGGGGCATCTATAAGGGAGGGGGAGAAGAGAGAGGGGGCCATCTATAAAGGAGGGGGGAGAAGAGAGAAGGGGCTATCTATAAAGGAGGGGGGAGAAGAGAGAGGGGGCCATCTATAAAGGAGGGGGGAGAAGAGAGAGGGGGCATCTATAACAGAGGGGGCCATCTATAAGAGAGGGGGGATAAGAGAGGGGGCCATCTATAAGGGGGCTACATAGAGGGATGCATATACAATAAGGGGGTCACATAAGCCTACCCACTAAATGAGGGTGTAAAGGGGACAGTACAGATGTGCAGTTAGTATAGAGATGAGGATGGTGTCAGAGTGAGGAGCCTAATATGTCTGTCTGCGGTGACATTAGTCAGTATGCGGTGGGATTAGTCAGTATGCGGTGGTATTAGTCAGTATGCGGTGGTATTAGTCAGTGTGTGGTGGTATTAGTATGTGGAGGTGTCAGTCAGTATGCTGTGATATTAGTTAGTATGTGGTGGTATTAGTTAGTATGCGGTGACATTAGTCAGTATGCGGTGGTATTAGTCAGTATGCAGTGGTATTAGTCAGTATGTGGTGGTATTAGTTAGTATGTGGTTGTATTAGTCAGTATGCGGTTGCATTAGTCAGTATGCGGTGGTATTAATCAGTATGTGGTGGTATTAGTCAGTGTGTGGTGGTATTAGTCAGTATGTGGTGGTGGTGTTAAACTGAGCACAGTGACCGGGCCAGAAGCAGTCTGTTTCTGTACACTGTGTAGTGGTGATGACCTGTAACTGCAGCTCAGCTACATAGTACAGAGACAGAAGCTTCTGACCCCATTTACTGTGTTATTATCTGTAATTCCAGTCATGGCCGTGATGATACATGTAGCCGTGCTGCACTCACAACATCATCTCATAACTTATCACCGCACGGTGAGTGGGCCTGTGTGCTCGGAAATGCCAGGGCTGATTTTTAGTCCCAGTCCGGCCCTGCTCAGGGTACACTTACAGATGCTAGGTTCACACTATGTAACTGTGCGGCTGTATTTTTTATGCGGCTGTAAATGTGCGGATGAAACTCCAGCCGTGGGAAAAAATAGACATGCGGCTCAAAACATACGGTCATTTACTTTGAAATCTGGTTCAACTAAAAATAACAAATAAAATCTTAATAAAGTGATGCAAACACCTCTGGATGCATCTGGGAAAGCAGGGAACACAGTTTACATGAATTGCTATTACCGGGGTTTGCGATCCTCTGCACTAATGCCGATGTCTCTCATGGTTATTCTATTAAAATAATAAAACACATTTTCGTTGTAATAAAGTGCCTTTCGTTGTTCAATAATTAAATTTAAACTAATCCATCATTTTGCAATTAAATATACTGTTAAAATAAATAGATATATAAATAAATGTATATTTATATATATATTTATTTTTTGACAGTATATTTAATTGCACAATGATGGATTCGTTAGAATTAAATTATTGACCAACGAAAGGGACTTTATTACAAAGAGAATGTGTTTTATTAATTTAATATTTTAACTATTAGAGGCATCGGCATTCGGCATCATTGCCGGCTATTTTTGAAGTACTCCGTACAGACCGCCTGTCAATCCACGGCCGCATGTCCAGCCGCAAACAATGGTCTTGTTCATTTTTTACGGGTCCGTTTACGATCGGGCAGTAGATTCATACATAGTGTGCACTGTGCAGCCGTATATCCTATACTTTCCAGCGTACGCATAAACCACCAAAAATACCGCCGCACAATTACAGCCGCAAATACAGCCGCACAGTTACATAGTCTGAACCTGGCCTTAGGGTACGTGCACACTGCAGAATGGCGAAGGATAACCCTTTGTGCATTCCACAGCTGGCACCCGCCGGCAGACTGATGCGGGTGAGCACGTTTCCTCACATGTCATAGGCTCCATTCTATGCACGGGCGGATTCCGTCGTCCGTCCAAAGAATAAACACGTTCATTCTTTGGACAGAGGGCGGAATCCGCCCGTGCATAAAATGGAGTGTGACATGAGCGGAGACGCTCCCCTCCACCAGTCCGCCGGCGGGTGCCAGCTGCAGAATGCACAAAGGGTTATCTTTCGCCATTCCGCAATGTTCACATACCCTTAGAGTGTATGAAGGAAGGGACACCCGAATCCAGTCCCCAGATGCCCCCCCAACCTCCGAGTTAGTGGGAATATTGTTCGGGAACTGATCTTCCCACTGCTGGATAAAGGTTACTACCTGTACGGGGATAACTTTTATACCAGCACCCCCTCTTCCAGTCCCTCGCTGCCCGAGCTATTGTAGCTTGCGGCAGTAATAAATCCCTAATATTTAGCAGCCATTGGGCGGACCCAGCGCTTCTGGATATGAAGGACCCCGTGTCGCACCAGGGCAACATTTTCCAGGTGGCATCCCCCACACTGGAAAACAGGAGACCCCAGAAGAAGTGCAGAGTGTGCCGTAACGGGGATCAGGAAGGACACCATTTTCCAGTGTTACACCTGTCTTTGCATACAGGATCGCTTCAAGGCGTACCACACCTCATTGGAGTTCTAAATTTTCTAAATTCTGTCCCTTATTCCTATTTCAGGGGTCACATTGATCCAGGGATTATTCTGATCGCCATTATTGAGTCGGGAAGGATTTTCTTCCTTGTGATGAGGCTACAGTCGTCTGCCTCACAAGGGTTTTTTGCCTTCCTCTGGATCAACACAGGTTGAATTTGATGAACACCTGTCCTTTTCAACCTTATAATTTTAAAATTGGCCTAATACCCCCAAATAAATAAAAATTGTCCCTTTTCCCCAGCTAAATAGGTATGGCCACCATTCCCATTAGAGGCTTGCCATGATGCAATTACAAAGCCTCTGTGCTGCCAGGACAGTAGAAACCCCCCACAAGTGACCCCATTCTGGAAACTGCACCCCATAAGGAATCTAACAAGGGGGGCAGCGGGGACATGGCCCCCTGGTGACGGGCACATTTGTGCCGTGAAAATGTAAAAAAAATAATTTTTTATTTTCACACCATATGTTCTACATATGTGCCAGTCACCAGTGAGGTCCATATGCTCACTTCACCCCTTGTTAGATTCCTTGAGGGGTGTAGTTTTCAGAATGGGGTAACTTTTGGGGGGTTCCCACTGTCCTGGCAGCACAGGAGCTTTGTAAATGCGACATGGCCTTCATCCTCCATTCCAGCCTCTAAATGGTGCTCTGTCCCTTTGGTGGCTTGCCCTGTGCCCATATGGCACATTATATCCACCTGTGGGGTATTTTCGTACTCAGGGGAAATTACCCTACACGTTTTGCTTTCATTTTCTTTTTTAACCTCTAGTGGAAATAGAAAAAAATCAAGGCTAGACCAACATTTAGTGTTAAAATGTTTAATTTTTACACTAAATCATTGATCTTGTCATGATTTTTTCATTTTCACAAGGGGTTAAAAAATAAAAAAAAAACACAAAATATGTAGAGCAATTTCACCTGAGTACGGAAACACCCCACATGTGGACTTAAAGTGCCAGGCGGGTGCAGGGTAAGCCTCCAAAGGGAAGGAGCGCCATTTGGCTTTTGGAGGCTGGATTTGGCTGGAATGGATTTTGAGGGCATTGTTGCATTTAAAAGGCCTCTTTGTTGCCAAGACAGTTAAACCCCCCCCCACAAGTGACCCCAATATGGAAACTACACCCCTCAGGGAATGTAACAATGGGTGTAGTGACCATATGGACCCCACTGGTGACGGGCATAAATGTGGAACAATGTGGCGTAAAAAAGAAATACGACATTTTTTACACTATAATGTTGGTTTAGCCTTAAATTTTCCATTTTCACAAGGGGTTAAAAGAGAAAAAAAACACACAAAATGTGTAGAGCAATTTCCCCTCAGTCTGTAAATACCCCACATGTGGACATAAAGTGCCATGTGGGCTCAGAGCAAGCCTCCGAAGGGAAGGAGCGCCATTTGGATTTTGGATCCTGGATTTGGCCAGAATGGATGATGAACGCCATGTCGTATTTACAGAGCCCTCATGCTGCCAAGACAGTGACCCCATTCTGGAAACTACACCCCTCAAGGAATCTAACAAGGGGTACAGTGAGGATATGGACCCCTTAATTACGGGCACAATTGTGCCGTGAAAGTGAAAAAATGAAAATTTTCCCTTTGACGTCACATTGTTTGACATTTGTGCCTGTCACCAGTGAGGTCCATATGCTCATTGCACCCCTTGTTAGATTCCTTGAGGGGTGTAGTTTCCAGAATAGGGTCTTTTGTGGGGGGGTTTCAAGTGTTTTGGCAGCACGAGGGCTTTGTAAATGCGACATGGCCCTTGAAATCCATTCCATTGAAATTCAGCTTCCAAAGGTCAATTATCGCTCCTTCCCTTTGGAGGCTTGTCCTGCGCCCGCTTGGCACTTTATGTCCACATGTGGGGTATTTCCGTACTCGGGAGAAACTGCGCTACACATTTTTTTTTTTTTTTTTCTTTTTTCCCCTTGTAAAAATGAAAAAAGGCTAGAACAACGTTTTAGTGTAAAAATTTAATTTTTCCTTTTTTACGCCACATTGTTCTGAAAATCTGTGAAGCACCTGTGGGGTCCAAATGCTCACCGCACCCCTTTTTACATTCCTCGAGGGTGTAGTTTTCTAAATGGTGTCCCTTTAGGGGTGATTTTTATGTTTTGGCACCCCAGAGCCTCTGCCAACCTGAAGTGGTACAGTCAAAACCAAATATAACGGAGGCGTTGAAATTCACTAGGCGCTACTTTATATCTGAGGCCTGTGGTTGCGCCAAATAATGCAATAGGGCCACATATGGGGTATTTCTATAAACTGCAGAAACGGGGCAATCAATATTGTGGTGCATTTCTCTGGTAATAGGTTTATAATTATGAAAAATATTGGATTTTAATAAAATTTCTGCACAGAAAATTAAAATTTTCTAATTTGTTACACACTTAGCTTTTATTTCTGTGACTCACCTAAAGAGTTAAAAAACTTTCTGGGTGTGCTTTTGCAGAGTTTGGGGGTTGCAGTTTTGGAAATGGGGTGCTTTGTGGGGCTTTCTAACATACAATCCCCTCAAATACACTTTAAACCTGAACAGGTCCCTAACAATATATGATTTTGAAATTTAACTGAAAATTTAGAAAATTGCTGCTAATGTTTAAAGCTTCCTATTGTCTAAAAAAAACAAACAAAGATAGTTTAATAAATGCTACCAACATAAAGTAGACATATTGCTAATGCTATTTAATATATAATTTATGTGGCATAACCATTTTCTGTATAAGCAGAAAAGTTTCAAAGTTGGAAAAATACATTTTTTCACAATTTTTCACATTATTTGGGGGGTTTTCATAAAGATTTGTTATAAGTATCGACTCCAATTTACCAGAAATGTGAAGTAACATATGTCACGAGAATCAATCTCAGAATCAGCCGGATAAGTTAAAGCATTCCCAAGTTATTAATGAATAAAGTGATACAGGTCATATTCATAAAATATGTCTCTGTCCTTAAGGCCATTTCAGGCTCTGTCCTTAAGGGGTTAAATAGTCGCAATAGTCTGCTGTGCTGTATGACATTTAAAATAAATATGTATATATATATATATATATATATATTTACTTAGTTAGGCTATGTTCACACTGCGTATGAGTCCGGCCGTAGTTCGTACGCCGCCGTACATGTGCGGCTGAAACTACGGGCGTGGGAATAAGCGACATGTGGCCGGATGCGTACGAATCGCGAACATACGCCTGTTTTTCGTAGCGATCTGAAACAGGTCATTTACTTGGAAATCTTCGCCCAGCCCAATAAAACTCACAGAACCTTTTGGATCGAAAAATCAAGTTCAATTTGGCTGGAATAAGTACTTAGTACGGGACCGCACTGAAATCCACGGCCGTGAGTTTCAACATTTCCGTCCTCAAACAATGGGCTTGTTCATTTTTCGCGGCGCCGTATACGATCCGGCAGTAAGCTCATACGTAGTGTGCATTGTGCGGGCGTATATCGTATACTTCCCAGCGAACGCATCAACCTCAAAACTATGTGCGTTTATTCGTGGTTCGCACTACGGACGGAAACATACGCAGTGTGAACGTAGCTCCTTGGCCACTATGGTTGAAAAAAGATACATGTCCATCAAGTTCAACCAAGGAGGGGATGGATACAGGGAAGGGGGAGGGGTGATAGGTTCTATACATATGCATTTATATTATTTTGGTCTAAGAACTTGTCTAGGCCGGTTTTGAAGCCCTCTACTGAAGCCTCCGAAGATTGAACCTTTTTTTCTCCAGGCGGAGGCAATGCCATCTTGTCCTTTGAGGTGGTTTTACCTGGAACATCTTTTCCCCATATTTGTTGTAGGGGCCATTTATATATTTAAATAAATTAATCATATCTCCCCTTAAACATCTCTTCTCCAGACTAAACAAATGTAATTCTTTTAATCTCTCCTCATAATTAAGATGCTCCATTCCCCTTATTAGTTTAGTTGCCCCTCTTTGTACCCTCTCCAGCTCTAGAACATCCTTTTTATGAATCGGGTTCCAAAACTGGACAGCATACTCCAGATGAGGCCACACCAAAGCTTTATAAAGAGGTAATATTATATATATATATTCACGTATCACCTATTTTTGTATGTAAAAGTTGAAAACACCTTCTGTTTCTGCCCAAATTGGTATACTTCTGTTGCGAAATTAAACAACTGCAATAGTCTGCAAAATCTAGATTTTCTCATAGCACCTGTTGCTGTACGTAAAAGTTGAAAACACACATTTTTCCTGCCCAAATTGGCATACTTCTACTGAGCTTTCAAACAATCGCAATAGGCTATGTTCACACAACTTTTTTTAAAGTAAAGAACGGACGCTGGACAGCGTCCGGAAACTGTAGCTCTTCACACAACGCAATGTGCAGCCCGGTCGCACATTGCATTGGAGTGAACAGCTAATTGATTTGCGGGCACAGCCACCGGTGCCCGCAAATCAATTGTGAAAAAATAAGGTTCCTGCAGCCGATACAGAGGTATCGGCTGCAGGAACGAGCTGAGTGCAGCCCGGCGGCCGTCTGTTTAACAGCGTCCATTGCTATGCAATGGACGCTGTTAAACGTTGTGTGAACATAGCCTAAGTCTGCTGTGCTTTATCACAGCACAGTATATTGCAGCTCCCTCCACATATCACAGTGACACAGACAATCAGTCAAGAGCAAAAAGAGGCCCGTTGGCCCGGAGGGGATTCGTTTCTTAACAGGGGGCGGTTTCCTTCGGGGCAGGGGGGAAAGGCGGATGAGTGGATGAATGATCTTGGGAGTGGGAACCAAAGATGATTTTGAAGTAGTCTTTGGTGAGATGGTCACATCTCCGCTGATGTTTATATTAGCCATTGAGCCTTTAGCACAGGCAATTAGGGAGAGTGGTGATGTAATCGGGGTAGAGATTGGTGACCGTAACCATGTCATCTTCCTCTATTCCGATGACATCATCCTCTCATTGACCTCTCCAAGGAAATCTCTCCAGGAAGTTCTTAAAATCATCTCTAGGTTTAGTTTGCTTTCCTTTTATAAACTTAATAGTAACAAAACACAAGTGTTGCCTATGAATTTAGCAACGTCAGAGATACAGATCATGGAGGAAGAATTCTACATGGACTGGCAATTAAAAGGGCATAAAATATCTGGGTATCACAGTAACACCTTCTATTTCTAAGTTATTTTTGGCTAATTATGATCTCTTCCTTAAAACCATTCAGGAGGAATTAACCCGAATGAGCAAACTGGAAATTTCCTGGTTAGGACGTATAGCAGCTTTCAAAATGAATACCTTGCCTAAGCTACTGTACCTATACAGAGTACTACCGATCTCTATCCCCAAGGTATTTTTTCATAAGATTAAAGGGGTATTCCAGGGAAAATCAATAATTTAGCAATGGAAAGGGTTAATTAAGGTTAACCCTTTCCTAATATACTTACCTGTCCGTTATTGGCCCCCCAAGGAGATCTCTGGTCCGGTCACGTGAGCGTCCAGCTTGCCTCTCCCGGATCCTCTGTCCTTCCGGTTCGGTGACGTCACCACCCGGCCGGCGTCTGCTGTCTTTCTTATTAGCAGCAGAGCACTGAACCCTGACTGGCTTGGTAGCGTGCAGCCAATCAGGGTTCAGTGCTCTGCGTCCCCTGCTGTAAGTTATCAGGGTTTGGGGGGGGCTCAGTGCCGGTGTCAGAACTACATTAGGGTAATGTGAGGGGTCCCTGCGGCATTACTTCATTCATAGCCACCAGACACCCGGAGCGGAGCTATGAATGAAGTAATGCCGCCCACCGCATCCCTTCCCCACCCGGGACTCAGGGTCAGTATCGCTGACACCCGGGGGGGAAGTCCTGTAAAGTAATGCTGATCGGCTGCTGCTGATCCCCCCGGCCCCCCTCCCTGTGTCCCTTTCAGATCTCTCACCCCCAACCCCCCAGAGCGCGCTGCCTCACTGGCCCGATCTCTGCACCTCTGATCTCCTGCATCAAGCAGCCGGCGGTACACAGCTGACAGGCGCTGTGTGACTGAGGCAGGAGAGATCTCTTCCTTGCTCCGTACACAGCGCCTGTCAGCTTAGTTTTTTCGGCGTGATTGACAGGCACTGTGTACGGAGCAAGGAAGAGATCTCTCCTGCCTCAGTCACACAGCGCCTGTCAGCTGTGTCAGCTGTGATCAGTGCCGAGATCGGGGCCAGCGCGCTTCGGGGGTGGGGGTGAGAGATCTCTGACAGGGACCCGGGGGGGGGGGGATCAGCAGCCGATACACATTACTTTGCAGGACTCCCCCCTCCCTGTGTCCCTGTCAGACCCGGGTGCAGACAGCTAACTGGCTAGGCCTGCTCTCACTCACTACTCACCATCAAGAGTACACTTGATGCCTCTCGACCGGGGGTGGTGAGGCCCCGGCCATGGCTAGACAATAAACAATAAAATAAAACAGCTTGCTGGTTGGCAGGGGCGCGATCGGCGGGCCCCTGGCAACTAGTCCCGCTCCTCTGCAGACGTAGTGTGACGTCAGGCAGTAAGGACACATAGAACAATACAGTCTTCTTAAGAGGCCCTGGAATTTGAGAACACGGGGAACCATTACAACAGAGGTAGCATATCATGAACCACCCAAAAATTCAGCCTGACACAGCATGGGGGTGAGAACAGAGCGAACAAGGTAGAAGCGGTAGCCAGTTCGCCTTCCAAAAATTATAGCATGGCATTGAGCACACAGAGAATCCTTAAAAGTGAGTGAGGAAGCACGTGAGCCTCCCAAAAATTAGGCCAGAAGCAGCATGGCATTGAGCACCCAGAGAACCATTACAAGTCAGTGAGGAAGCAAGTGAGCCTCCCAAAAATTAGGCCAGAAGAAGCATTGAACACCCAGAGAACCATTACAAGTAAGTGAGGCAGCAAGTGAGCCTCCCAAAAATTAGGCCAGACACAGCAGGGCCTTGAACACACAGATAACCCTTACAAGTCAGTGAGGAAGCAAGTGAGCCTCCCAAAAATTAGGCCAGAAGCAGCATGGCATTAAGCACCCAGAGAACCATTACAAGTAAGTGAGGCAGCAAGTGAGCCTCCCCAAAATTAGGCCAGACACAACAGGGCCTTGAACACACAGCTAACCATTACAAGTCAGTGAGGAAGCAAGCCTGCCTCCCAAAAATTGGAGTGAGTCCAGGGGCTGGGATATGTAGTGGACATGAACCCGGGTGCTGACAGCTAACTGGCTAGGCCAGTTGTCAGTCAGCACTCACTATCAAGGGTACACTTGATGCCTCTCGACCCGGAGTGGTGAGGCCCCGGCCACGGCAACCTCCTCCGCAGACGTGGTGTGACATCAGAGCATAGCAGTGAGGACACAGAGAACAACGAGGCAAGGGCAGGCACACCAGTAGTCTACATTATGACCAGTTAAGGCCCAGCAACAACGAGGCAAGGGCAGGCACACCAGTAGTCTACATGGATGCCAGTTAAGGCCCAGCAACAACGAGGCAAGGGCAGGCACACCAGTAGTCTACATGGATGCCAGTTAAGGCCCAGCAACAACGAGGCAAGGGCAGGCACACCAGTAGTCTACATGGATGCCAGTAAAGGCCCAGCAACAACCAGGCAAGGGCAGGCACACCAGTAGTCTACATGGAGGCCAGTTAAGGCCCAGAAACAACGAGGCAAGGGCAGGCACACCAGTAGTCTACATGGATGCCAGTAAAGGCCCAGCAACAACCAGGCAAGGGCAGGCACACCAGTAGTCTACATGGATGCCAGTTAAGGCCCAGAAACAACGAGGCAAGGGCAGGCACACCAGTAGTCTACATGGATGCCAGTTAAGGCCCAGCAACAACGAGGCAAGGGCAGGCACACCAGTAGTCTACATGGATGCCAGTTAAGGCCCAGAAACAACGAGGCAAGGGCAGGCACACCAGTAGTCTACATTATGACCAGTTAAGGCCCAGCAACAACGAGGCAAGGGCAGGCACACCAGTAGTCTACATGGATGCCAGTTAAGGCCCAGCAACAACGAGGCAAGGGCAGGCACACCAGTAGTCTACATGGATGCCAGTTAAGGCCCAGCAACAACGAGGCAAGGGCAGGCACACCAGTAGTCTACATGGATGCCAGTAAAGGCCCAGCAACAACCAGGCAAGGGCAGGCACACCAGTAGTCTACATGGAGGCCAGTTAAGGCCCAGAAACAACGAGGCAAGGGCAGGCACACCAGTAGTCTACATGGATGCCAGTAAAGGCCCAGCAACAACCAGGCAAGGGCAGCCACACCAGTAGTCTACATGGATGCCAGTTAAGGCCCAGAAACAACGAGGCAAGGGCAGGCACACCAGTAGTCTACATGGATGCCAGTTAAGGCCCAGCAACAACGAGGCAAGGGCAGGCACACCAGTAGTCTACATGGATGCCAGTTAAGGCCCAGCAACAACGAGCAAAGGGCAGGCACACCAGTAGTCTACATGGATGCCAGTTAAGGCCCAGCAACAACGAGGCAAGGGCAGGCACACCAGTAGTCTACATGGATGCCAGTAAAGGCCCAGCAACAACCAGGCAAGGGCAGGCACACCAGTAGTCTACATGGATGCCAGTTAAGGCCCAGAAACAACGAGGCAAGGGCAGGCACACCAGTAGTCTACATGGATGCCAGTAAAGGCCCAGCAACAACCAGGCAAGGGCAGGCACACCAGTAGTCTACATGGATGCCAGTTAAGGCCCAGAAACAACGAGGCAAGGGCAGGCACACCAGTAGTCTACATGGATGCCAGTTAAGGCCCAGCAACAACGAGGCAAGGGCAGGCACACCAGTAGTCTACATGGATGCCAGTTAAGGCCCAGCAACAACGAGCAAAGGGCAGGCACACCAGTAGTCTACATGGATGCCAGTTAAGGCCCAGCAACAACGAGGCAAGGGCAGGCACACCAGTAGTCTACATGGATGCCAGTTAAGGCCCAGCAACAACGAGGCAAGGGCAGGCACACCAGTAGTCTACATGGATGCCAGTTAAGGCCCAGAAACAACGAGGCAAGGGCAGGCACACCAGTAGTCTACATTATGACCAGTTAAGGCCCAGCAACAACGAGGCAAGGGCAGGCACACCAGTAGTCTACATGGATGCCAGTTAAGGCCCAACAACAACGAGGCAAGGGCAGGCACACCAGTAGTCTACATGGATGCCAGTTAAGGCCCAGCAACAACGAGGCAAGGGCAGGCACACCAGTAGTCTACATGTATGCCAGTAAAGGCCCAGCAACAACCAGGCAAGGGCAGGCACACCAGTAGTCTACATGGAGGCCAGTTAAGGCCCAGAAACAACGAGGCAAGGGCAGGCACACCAGTAGTCTACATGGATGCCAGTTAAGGCCCAGCAACAACCAGGCAAGGGCAGGCACACCAGTAGTCTACATGGATGCCAGTTAAGGCCCAGAAACAACGAGGCAAGGGCAGGCACACCAGTAGTCTACATGGATGCCAGTTAAGGCCCAGCAACAACGAGGCAAGGGCAGGCACACCAGTAGTCTACATGGATGCCAGTTAAGGCCCAGCAACAACGAGGCAAGGGCAGGCACACCAGTAGTCTACATGGATGCCAGTTAAGGCCCAGCAACAACGAGGCAAGGGCAGGCACACCAGTAGTCTACATGGATGCCAGTTAAGGCCCAGCAACAACGAGGCAAGGGCAGGCACACCAGTAGTCTACATGGATGCCAGAGGTAGGCATATGGACCACAAATCATTTGGTACGAAGTGGACAAAACAATGAGGCAAAATTGGGGACGCCAGTAAACTACAGGCCCAGCAGTAGTCGACATGGATTCCAGTTAAGGCCCAGCCAAAAGGAGGCAAGGGCAGGCACACCAGTAGTCAACATGGATGGCAGAGGTAGGCATATGGACCACAAATCATTTGGTTTTAAATGGACAAAACCGAGGTTGACATCTGGCATTCCACAATGGCTCTGCGTTGCTGGTAGACCCTGGTTACCATCTGGAAGGTAGATGAAGTGTCGAATCCTCGGGGTATGCGGGGACCACAGGAGCCAGAATGACGGCGCTTCACGGCTTCAGGTTTAATGAAGTAAAACGATGAATTTTAATGGTCTCATAAACAACGCGTTTCGAGGCATAAATTGCCCCTTTGTCAAGTCTCCTACTTGACAAAGGGGCAATTTATGCCTCGAAACGCGTTGTTTATGAGACCATTAAAATTCATTGTTTTACTTCATTAAACCTGAAGCCGTGAAGCGCCGTCATTCTAGCTCCCTTGGAGCCTGGCTGCTATGGCTACTACCTCTCTCTTCACTCATAGTGCATACAGGTGTTGTGTTCTTAGCACAACACCATCAGGTGAGCAGTTTTATTATCAACTTGTTTGACCTACAATCTGTTGTTTACGTTATCACCCTATGGCGCCCTTTCCACTTTTTTAGCCCTACACCATCTGGAAGGTGGAATTCCACCTTCTGCACGTCGCACAACAGTCTGTGAACCGGCAGTTGCAAGTACCTTTGCAGTGCCCTAAGGGTGGCAGCATCCGTGGTTGACTTGCGGAAATGAGCACAGATGCGCCGCACCTTGGTAAGCAAGTCAGCCAAAATGGGGTAGGTCTTAAGAAACAGCTGCAACACTAGGTTGGGCCAGCAGTGAAGTTCTATGCAGGATGTACTACAAATCCCAGCAATACAGTGTAGTACCCACTAGTTTTGGGGGGGCTGTACGGTACAATCCGGCTAGGCTAGCTGTCAGTCACCGTCAATGGTACACTTGATGCCTCTCGACCGGGTGTGGTGAGGCCCCGGCCACGGCTAGACAAGAAAAAATAAAATAAAACAGCTGGCTGGTTGGCGGGGCACGATCGGCGGGCCCCCAGCAACCAGTCCCGCTCCTGTAGCAGCTGGGGTAACATTCCCTGCATAATGTGACTCATCACCTCTCCCCCCACCGCTTTTTTGATTTTGAAATTGACTTTGATCTTTGAGAATATGGCAATTGTCTCACCATTACAAGTGAGTGAGGAAGCAAGTGAGGCTCCCAAAACTAGGCGAGACACTGCATGGCATTCAGCACACAGAGAGCCATTACAAGTGAGTGAGGAAGCAAGTGAGCCCACCCAAAAATTAGAGTGAGTCCAGGGGCTGGGATATGTAGTGTACATGAACCCGGGTGCTGACAGCTAACTGGCTAGGCCTGCTCTCACTCACCACTCACCATCAAGAGTACACTTGATGCCTCTCGATCGGGGGTGGTGAGGCCCCAGCCACGGCTAGACCAAAAAAATAAAACAGCTGGCTGGTTGGCGGGGGCGTGATCGGCAGGCCCCCGACAATCAGTCCCGCTCCTCCGCAGACGTAGTGTGACGTCAGAGCATGGCAGTGAGGACACAGAGAACCATTAGAAGTGATACAGAAGCAATACAGTGCAGTACACACTAGTTTAGGGGGGACTTGACAGTGCTATCTGGTATGGGCAACAACTGTACACACTTTGTCACCCCAATACAATGAGCAGTGAAGTAAGTTCTATGCAGAATGCACTACAAATCCCAGCTATACAGTGCAGTATACACTAGTTTAGGGGGGGGCTTGACAGTGCTATCTGGTATGGGCAACAACTGTACACATTTTGTCACCCCAATACAATGAGCAGTAAGAGTAAGTTCTATGCAGGATGCACTACATATCCCAGCTATACAGTGCAGTACACACAAGTTTAGGGGGGGCTTGATGGTGCTATCTGGTATGGGCAACAACTGTACACATTTTGTCACCCCAATACAATGAGCAGTAAAGTAAGTTCTATGCAGGATGCACTACAACTCCCAGCTATACAGTGCAGTACACACTAGTTTAGGGGGGCTTGACTGTGCTATCTGGTATGGGCAACAACTGTACACACTTTGTCACCCCAATACAATGAGCAGTAAGAGTAAGTTCTATGCAGGATGCACTACATATCCCAGCTATACAGTGCAGTACACACTAGTTTAGGGGGGGCTTGATGGTGCGATCTGGTATGGGCAACAACTGTACACACTTTGTCACCCCAATACAATGAGCAGTAAGAGTAAGTTCTATGAAGGATGCACTACATATCCCAGCTATACAGTGCAGTACACACAATTTTACCGGGGCGGGGGGGGGGGGGGGGGGGGGGGGGTGGAGGGGCCTGACGGTGATATCTGGTATGGGCAAAAACTGTACACATTTTGTTACCCCAATACAATGAGCAGTGAAGTAAGTTCTATGCAGAATGCACTACAAATCCCAGCTATACAGTGCAGTACACACAAGTTTACGGGGGGGGGGGGGGGGGGCTTGACGGTGCTATCTGGTATGGGCAACAACTGTACACATTTTGTCACCCCAATACAATGAGCAGTGAAGTAAGTTCTATGCAGGATGCACTACAAATCCCAGCTATACAGTGCAGTACACACTAGTTTAGGGGGAAGCTTGACTGTGCTATCTGGTATGGGCAACAACTGTACACATTTTGTCACCCCAATACAATGAGCAGTGAAGTAAGTTCTATGCAGGATGCACTACAAATCCCAGCTATACAGTGCAGTACACACTAGTTTAGAAGTGGCTTGATGGTGCGATCTGGTATGGGCAACAACTGTACACACTTTGTCACCCCAGTACAATGAGCAGTAAGAATAAGTTCTATGCAGGATGCACTACATATCCCAGCTATACAGTGCAGTACACACTAGTTTAGGGGGGGGGCTTGATGGTGCTATCTGGTATGCGCACCAACTGTACACACTGTCACCCCAATACAATGAGCAGTGAAGTAAGTTCTATGCTGGATGCACTACAACTCCAAGCTATACAGTGCAGTACACACTAGTTTAGGTGGTGCTATCTGGTATGCGCACCAACTGTACACACTTTTTCACCCCAATACAATGAGCAGTGAAGTAAGTTCTATGCAGGATGCACTACAAATAACAGCTATACAGTGCAGTACACACTAGTTTAGGGGGGGGGCTTGATGGTGCTATCTGGTATGGGCAACAACTGTACACACTTTGTCACCCCAATACAATGAGCAGTGAAGTAAGTTCTATGCAGGGTGCACTACAAATCCCAGCAACACAGTGTAGTACACCAGGACCACCAGGACCACCAGCCCCAAAATCAAAAAGGAGTACACTGAGCACTTCTTAGGGGTGTGTATGCAACACCTAATGTCCCCTTTCTGCCAGCAGCCGGTCACCACAGTCTGCTGGTTAAATCGCGGTAGCAGCACTGCAACTCCCAGCCAGCAGTCTGTAGTAATAGTATTAATAAAAGCTGTTAAGCCCTGAAAAGGGCTGTTTGTTTATATTGGTAGTATATAAATCCTACACTGACACTCTCCCTGACCAGCAGCAGCTCTGTCCCTGATCTCTTACAGCATGCGTCTGAAGTGAGCACTGCCGGCGCCGAGTTTTATATGGCAGGGTCATCTGATCTGGCCAACCAATCGCTGCTATCAACATGTATGGGTCCCACGTCATCGCAGGATGCACCAAAGAGTCTCCTGCATGTTTATTGGCTGCGAAATAGCGCACAAACTTAGAGGAAGCGGATGATGAGATTTCCTCAAGTATTGCAAGATGCTCGTCCGAGTAACGAGTACCATCGAGTACCCTAATACTCTATCAAGTACCAAGCTCGGACGAGCACGTTCGCTCATCTCTAATCATAAACAAAAAGGACTATGGGCATAGTTCATAGTCATAATTTTTTTTATTTAGCACGATTGTTTAAAACATGATACATAAAAAAAATATATGAAATTCATTAAAATTTTAAAATGACCACCAATCAGTACAATGCCGGGGCCATGTGTGCAGGGGTTGAGAGGCTGACCCGGATATGACACGGCCTTGGCTTTCAGGGGGTGTGCTGATCATCCCAGAAGCACCGGGGGTAACGATGAGGCCGAACATATTTAAGGGAGATGGGGGATAAGGGGGGAAGTTCCCTGAAGAAGCTTTTGAACGGCGAAATGTGCATAGGGACAGCTCTTGTGTACTTTTATTGAGGTTGTGCCCAAAAGCTTTTTTTAAGGATTCTAGCTATGTGACTAATGAGGACAACCTGTGTAGTCTACATACATAAAAGATACTTTATTAGACCTCCCATTCCCTAGCTCGTTAGACTTTAATTACTGCATTGCATTGTCTTGTTTTATAATGTACTGATTGGTGGTACTGGTAATGTTAAAATGTTTATGAATTTCATGCATTTTTTATGTCTCATGTTTTAAACAATCATGCTAAATAAATACATTATGACTGCTTGAACTATGCCCATAGTCATTTTTGTTTATCTATCTTATTGATGGGTTGTTCTGTTTCTGTGATAGTGTGACACCTAGTGGGATAGTGATCTATCACAACCCCTATGTTAGTCTGTGTGGTTACTAACTTCCTCTATCTTGAACCATTTTTTGTATAACTATTTTGGATCATGTGGGTATTCCTCTAGGCAGCGCTGGTATGAAGAACAGTTTTTTCTTTTTTTGTTTTATGCTATTTACCACATGAGCCCCTTCTTAGAGTATCCCTTTTGTTGTACAACCAGCTTCAGCAGCCCTGGGTTCCCTGGGCCATGACTTTACTGCGTCCTGCGGACCATACTGACTTTGCTACCCCCAAAATTGATGAGGGTTGATATGCACAAAGCCCAAGGGGCAAATCGGTGAGCAGCTTAATTTCTGCTGTCTTTATCCTACTCCAAAGGTATCAAACGAGGCACCAGGCCTTTTGTTGTCTTCCCCCCCCCCCCAATTATTACAATAAACACTCAAAGTCATGTGTTGTTATGCTTGTCTATTGTATTCATTTTAAAGATTAGAGAAAGAAAATCATTGACAGAAAACAATGTAATTTTTTATAGAAGTGGAAGAAAAAAGATCATCTTGATTGTAGAGGATAGACTCGTTGCTTGCCTCACTTCCTCTTCTTTGGCAAGAAAACTACTGAAGTGCCTGGAATATATAAAATGTTTTAGTACATCTCAAGTATTATTAAACATTGTGTGTGTGTGTGTGTGTGTGGGGTGCTCTTTTGTACAGCCATTCTTATGCCTGTGAGTTAGCAAACATCAAGTTTGCTAAATAAATGCATTGGCAAAAATATCTAACTATCTTAGTTCAGATAGGAGTACCCCATTAGACCTTACAAATTTTGAACAATTATGTCAACAAAAGGAATAACCATTCTTGCAAAGTACAATGTAGTCCAGTTTTGCCATCAGAATATCTAGAGGTTAGCAATGGAAAGCAAACAAATGGTTTATGGCTGTGTTGAGGGGATACTAGGTACAATGTTGCCCTCTGGAATATACCGTATATGTAATATTTCATATCTGTTTACTATCTATCTATCTATCTATCTATTGTATTGATCTATATCTTGTGTTCCTCTTTTTCTGGGTGATCAATGACAAATGTACATGCGAAAAATGCCTGCATTTAGACCTCAATTATGAAGTAGAAGAAAGAGCCTAAATAACATTGCTGCTTGATATTGTTCTTTTGTATTTCTTTATTATTAAAGAAAAAATGACCTTACCTGTAATTAGGCCAAATGATGAATAAGGAAGTCAGCCTGAAAGGCCTCAAAGAACAGTACCACTACCTGAAACACCTCCAACAGTGGTAGCAACTCTACCACCACCTGAATCACCTCCAACAAGGCTGTTAGCAACGTCACGACCTGAAACACCTCCAGAAACAGTGGCCCCTATGTTAGCAAGTCCATCACCTGATCCACCTCTAAGAGTGGTAATAACTGTACCACCACCTGAACCATCTTCAACAATGCTGTTAGAAAGTCCACGACCTGAACCACCTGCAAGAGTGGTAGTAACTCTACCTTCACCTAAACCACCTCCAAAAATGCTGTTAGCAAGGTCACCACCTGAAACACCTCCAGAAACAGTGGCACCTATGTTAGCAATTCCACCACCTGAACCATTTCCAAGAACAGTGTAAAGAGCTCCACTACCCCCACCTGAAACACCTCCACCAATATTAAGTCCACCACCTAAACCATCAACAACATTAAGAATGGTGCCAAGGCCATCACCTGAATTACCACCAAGCCCACCATCTGAACCGCCTCCAAGACTGCTAAGAACTTTACTACCACCTAAAAAACCACCAAGAAGTTCTCCATTAAGAACACCACTAAGAACATCATCAACAACACCACCACCAAGAATGCCCTTATTTAAACCATCAAGAATCCCACCACCTAAACTGCCTGGAATATTGCCGCCAGGCCTACCACCTTTACCACCTCCAAGACTGCTAAGAACTCCACTACCACCTTTACCACCACCATGAAGTCCTCCATTAAGAACACCACCAAGAAGTGCTCCATTAAAAACACCACTAAGAACATCATCAACACCACTACCAAGAATGCCCTTAGTTGAACCATCAAGAAGTCCACCACCTGAACCACCAACAAAAATGCCCTTAGTTACATCATCAAGAATCCCACCACCTGAACTGACTCCAATATTGCCGCCAAGCCCACCACCTTTACCACCTTCAAGAATGCTAAGAACTCCTTTACCACCTGAACCACCACCAAGAATGCCACTAGTTACATCATTAAGAACTTTACCAACACCGGTGACAAAAAACACTAATTTATCAGCAGTATCAATGCTAATAACTAAATTAAGGAATGAGCCAAGAGTTTTTGTAACTGGTTTTAGAAGTGGACCGAGAAAGCCAGTCTGTAAAATAAAAACATATACATATGCATTTGTAACAGTAACATGTCTCTTAAGCATTTTTTCATGCACAAATAAAGCTTGACACAGTAGAAAATTTATATTATTAAATATCAGTGGCTAAATATTCTAGGTCTAAACATTTGGGACCTGTATCCCGGAGAGAATGTTTACAGACCTGGGAGCAGGTAGAAATTAAAAATATTTTTGCCCAGGGCTCTCCTTTGTTCCTGCGGCTGTGCTCTAAATGGCTGTAGATTTTTTTCTGGACTGTGTTAATGCCCTGCTCGGACTACTTACGAGACAGAGGCTATGGAGAAGCGGACTACAGGGAGGAGGAAGTATAAGCAAAGAGGGTGACCTAAGTGTGTAAGATAGTCCAATGTATATAACTACACCCAGGGTTTGTGTATGAGTGTGTACATGCCTATTTTGTGTGTATCAGTGTGTTTGTAACTATATACTGTGTGAGTGTGCATGTCTATACTGTTTGTATGCATATACTGGCCTAGACTTACTTTTGGAGTCTAATAGTAAGCATGCTTTGCTTGAGTCTGTCTTTCATTCAGTTTTGGTGCATTTACTAGTGTGGGGCCATGGAGCATGGTAATTGTGATGGTATCTGTCTGATTTTGCTAATCTGTTGCTTGTTAAGATCTCATTGACACCATTTCTTTTATAAGGCTGATTTTAAGTCACACAGAGCGATGATACGCTCCCTGTTGACAAAAAAAAAGAAAATGGAAAGATTGTAGTTTTTTGGTATTTTTAATGGTATTTTTTACCCTAAAAAATGGATTATACAAGATATTAGTCCTGGCCCAACTGAGGGTCTAGTGAAGAAAATGGAACACACAGGGTAGTCTTGATTTATTTTTAGGACGCTAGCAATGTCTCTGTTAAAAAGATAGCCTGTATACTGTGCTACCTTCTTTATCAATCAAATCTACTATCAGTTGTTCCAATTATATTCTGTCCTCCAGAAACTTATGCTATTGCTGTTTGCTGGTAGTTTGTAACATGCCATAAATGGAAAAGATACCAAATTTCAGCATTGTGGGTTTTTTTTTTGGTCACATTACATTCAATAAAAGTGATCAAAAGTCCCCTCTAACATAAAATAGTACTGATAAAAACTACAGATGAGCATACAAGAAATGCGCCTCACACATCTTTGTCCACAATATTTACAAGGCTCAGAGAATGGTGATGCAAAGTTCTTTCTTTGTTTTAGACTGCTGTCACACACTGCAATATAAAAAAAGAAGAAAACAAAACAAACCCCCCACCACCTTTTTAGTATATGAGCCAAGGCTAGACGGGGATCCAGCAGGAAGGGGAATTAGAAGTCCTTCCCTTTATATTTTCCATTCCTTTTCAATCCACTCTTAACATCTTGACGACACATGACGCAACTGGTACATGACGGTGCCCCTAGGGGGCTTTAAAAAGAAGTTGTGCCATGACCCCACTCTAAGCAGCACCACTCCTGGCTGCTATCTGCCGGTAAATGTCGTAAGATCGAAACCCGCCAAAGTGCAAAATTGACAATTTTTAGTTGCATCAAATCCGGAAAAATTGTAATAAAAAGTGATCAAAAAGTTGCATATACGCAAGCAAGTTAACAATAGAAAGACCCATAGACCAAAAAATAGAAGCGTTATAAGGATGGTAATAGAGCAATTTTAAACAAATTTGGAGGAGATTTATCAAACTGGTGTAAATTAGAATTGTCTTAGTTGCCCCTAGCAACCAGTCAGATTATACCTTTCATTCCTCACAGATTCTTTGAAAAATGAAAGGTGGAATCTGATTGGTTGCTACGGGCAACTAAGACAATTTTACTTTACACCGGTTACATAAATCTCCCCCTTAGTTTTCTTTTTTTTTAACAGGTTTTAATTTTTTATAAGTAGTCAAATAAAATAAAAGTTATTTAAGTTGTGTATTATTGTAATCATTGTAAACCCCTTGAAATCAAAACAAGTAGCTTTTTCTCTCCCAATTTCACCGCACAAATAATTTTCAAAGATTTCGCTGCACATTTTATGGGTAAATTATGTCTATCATTGCAAATTACAAATGGTTTCACAAAAAATATGGGCTTATGGGGTCTGTAGGTTAAAAAATGCAAGCGCTATGACTTCTTAAACATGAGGAGGAAAAAGGAAAAGCACAAAAACAAAAAATTGTCCTTAAGGGGTTAATTTTGGTTCAGAAATTGCACTGTGTGATTGCCACCTTTAGGCCCCGTTCCCACTGAGCAAAACTAGCGGAATTCCGCCGCGGAAGGCCGTTAGCCTCCCGCTCATAATGGGAGTCTATGGGAGGTGCACGCTCCTGCTCTGTCCGCGCTGAAGAATGAACATGTTCATTCTTCAGCCCGGACAGGGCAGGAGAGCGCGCCTCCCATAGACTCCTATTATGAGCGGGAGGCTAACGGCATTCCGCGGCGGACAATTCCGCTGCAGAATTCCGCTAGTTTTGCTCAGTGGGAACGGGCCTTAAGCAGTAACATACAAATCTGTATAGGTTTGTTGTCATTGAAACAATAAAGATAATCTGTCATTTATACAATACATTGCACAATTTGACCCAACAAATATTTTTGGGGGTTCACGGAACATAACATGCTAAAATCCAAGGGGACAAAAAGTACAATCTGCCCCACAATAAATGAGAAGGAGGAGTGTGTGCAGCAGGAGGGGGATATGCAATGTAAAAGTGCAATTACCATATTAGGAAGTGTTTTAGTTAGCATTTTGCCAAAATCAAGGCCATCAGCATCAATAAGCTTATCCTGGAATACAGAAAAGAAAAACACATATTATAATATAAAAATTTTTTTCTATTCTTACAGCAATTTGCACCTTTTGTAATGTAATACAGAATTCAGGACACAAATTAAAGGTAAATTAAGGAAATACATTTTTTTATTTTAATTTTAGCATAGACCTCTACCCGTGATGATGAGGCCTAGACAGCTCCTTTGTCTGCTTGGTGAGGGCCAGTAGAAAGGTTTGAGAAGCCCTGTAACTCACTAATCTATCTGACCTCTATCTATCTATATAGGTACAAAAGCAGAATCACTACAGAATCAAGTAAAAAAAAAAGTTTATTTCTTCTGCATCTGAGTCTTCTCTCTCTCTTTCTCATCTATCTATCTAGAAAATGTATAGCAGGTGCAGCACTCGTGTGTACTTGGGAGTAGGTGCCAGCGATTTCCACTGTGGAACCAACCATGGAAACTTGTATATAAAAGGTATATCATCGCAGCAATCCGGATGTGATCAAACAAGTGGATTTATTGCTCCCAAAGGTGCGACGTTTCTCTCATACAATCAGAGCTTTCGCAAGCAGGCAAATACATGATTACTTGCACACTATGTTATATGAAACGATATATTCCGTTCTGGGTCTGAGATCACCTTTAACTTTAGAATATAGTTTTTTGTCCTTTTTTTTTACTGTGTTTTGAAAATGCACTTGATCATGTGATAATGATTAAAGCGCAACTATAAAATATTTTGACCATTCAGTTTCAGTTAGCTTAGGTCATGATAAAACTTTTTGCAATATACATTAATAACCTAAAATGAACAGTTTTTTAAATACATAAAGCCAAAAGTCCCCTCAGAGCTCTATCTGGCTCTGAGTTATTTCTGCATTCCTGCTGGACACGCCCCCTCCCTGGAGATCCGTACTTAGTGTACAGACTCTGACAGCAGCATCAGATAACAGCCCTGACACACACATAAACAAACCCTCCTCCCCCCTCCCCTTCTAGCAGCACGTTCTCCCCCCTTCCCTCACAGAGGTGACTAAGCAGAGCTGAGGGTGTTGTGTGTGAGGAGCAGCGCAGGGGAAGAGCTGGAGCTGACATTATCCTACAGTGTAATGAGAGCAGATGACTGTATCTAATCCCACTGTGTGTGATACCATCGGCTGGGGCTCTGTATCTAATCTTACATTGTGATACTGTATGCTGGGGCTCTATCTGATCCTGCTATGTGTGATACATCTGCTAAGGTGCTGGTCAGTAAATGGAGGGACCCAGCGAGGGAGATGAGGGATAGGCCACGCCCACATTCTCTCAGCCAGGAGAAAAATTAATTTATTCTTCTGAGCCAAACAACTGGGGATATCTCAGCAAGCGCACACACTGTAAACGCAGTTTAGGGCTCTTTTTAAAGGGTAACACATGGGCTTTTTATTTTGGCATTTTTTGGCTACTGAAATTATAGTTACGCTTTAACCAATGATAGTGAAACACTGTTGTATATAAGGTTGAAGTGAACACATGTATTTGCCTGCTTGAGAAAGCTCTGATTGTATGATCGAAACGTCACACCTTTGGTAGCAATAAATCCACTTGTTTGATCACATCCGGAGTGTATATTCAGTGATAATTATATGGAATTTAACAATTCTAACAGCTTTGTATTATAGATCATGTAAGTCTATATTTCAATAAATTAATTTCTCATGTTTAATACTAAATAAAAAAGAATTAAGAAAAATAATTAAAAATTACCGTGATAGAACATATGAGCCGAATGAATACATTGAAATCTACACTTAATGTCGCTGCTAGCTCAGGGCTATCCCTCTGTAATAAATACAAAAATATTATTAGTATACCACATGAAATACACATAATTTAGCAGTAAAGATATAATATAGGAGGTGATGGATCACACTCTTTGAAGGTTTAGCTAGGTGGAAGGTTTAGCTTGGGGGACATTTATGAAGTCCAGCGTTTTTTACGCTGGGCGTACAAATATCCCTGCAGCTCCGGATATCAGGGGATTTATGTAGAGGCGCATTGCCCGGACGTGCTCCGTGCGAAGATTTTGAAACCTACACCAGCTCAGAGCTGGCGTAGGTTTCAGTGTCATTTTTCCACCGAAAAAATGATAAATGCAGCGCATGCAGAGGCCGCACCCCCTCTGCATGCTGCCGCACCCCTCTCTCCGCCCCACTGGCAAAGGTGGCGCAGATGGGGCAGATGCTAACAAAATATTCACAATAATACCCTTTGCAAATATTTTTACGCCAATCTGCCCCATTTGCTCCAAAAAAATTCATATTCGCCTTCTCATACATGTCTTCCCTTGAGTCTTTTATCCTTTCACATTCAACAAACAGATTCCTTGACAAAGGTGTGTGATTCACCGAAACGTCAGGCAAAATATTTATGATCTGTAGAGATAAACTGACTTTGTCTAAATAAATACACATTTTTAAGCACTTGTAAAGCAAAAGTGACTCAAGGACTTTAATTCTTATTAGCACTGTGGTGGATTTAACTTATAAGATAGCAGTAAAGATCACCATGTGATTTATAAACTTATTGTATACTAGAAAATGTACCCAGCGCTGCCTGTGGTATAAAGTGTCAGTGTGTTAATTAGATTCTAAGGTGCCCAGGAGGCCAAGCTAAAGGTATTGTTTCATCTGAGTTAATCAGTGGAATTAGTGTATACCTGTAGTGCATAGTTGGAGGGGTTATGTATACCCACAATGTATAGTTTTTAGGGGTCTCGCGTATCTGTAGTGCATAGTTGGGGGGGCTGTATACCTATAGTGTATAGTTGGATAGTTGGGGGGGGGTCCTGTATACCTGTAGTGTGTATTTGGGGAGGGGGCTGTATACCTGTAGTGTATAGTTGAGGGAGGTCCTGTATACCTGCAGTGTACAGTTGGTGAAGGTCCTGTATACCTGTACTGTATAGTTCGGGGGTCCTGTATACCTGTAGTATATAGTTGGTGCTGTATACCTGTAATGTATAGTTGGTGGAGGTCTTGTATACCTGTAGTTTATAGTTTGAGGGTCCTGGATACCTCTAGTGTATAATTGGTGGAGGTCTTGTATACCTGTAGTATATAGTTCGGGGGTCCTGTATACCTGTAGTAAATAGTTTGGGGTCCTATATACCTGTAGTATATAGCTGGTGGAGTTCTTGTTTACCTGTAGTATATTTGGGGTCCTGTATACTTGTAGTATATAGCTGGTGGAGTTCCTGTATACCTGTAGTATATTTGGGGTCCTGTATACTTGTAGTATAGAGTTGGTGAAGGTGCTGTATACCTGTATTATAGAGTTGGTGTAGGTCCTGTATAGCTGTAGTGTATAGTTTTGAGGTCCTGTATACCTGTAGTGTATAGTTTGGGGTCCTATATACCTGTAGTATATATTTGGTGGAGTTCCTGTATACCTGTAGTGTATAGTTTTGGGGTCCTGTATACCTGTAGTGTATAGTTTGGGGTCCTGTATACCGGAAGTATATAGTTGGTGAAGGTCCTGTATACCTGTAGTATATAGTTTTGAGGTCCTGTATACCTATAGTATAAAATTAGGGGTCCTGTATACCTGTAGTATATAGTTTTGTGGAGGTCCCGTGCACCTGTAGTGTATAGTTTTGGGGTCCTGTATACCTGTAGTGTTCTGTATACCTGCAGGGTTGTATTTACCCGTATGGCAGTGTTATTCAGTCACAGTGTGTCGGTATTGGTCATGTCTGGTATGGCGGTGTTATCCAGTCACAGTATGGCGGTATTGATCAGGTCTGGTGTGGCGGTGTTATCCAGTCACGGTATAGTGGTATTGGTCAGGTCTGGTATAGCGGTGTTATCCAGTCACAGTATGGCAGTATTGGTAAGGTCTGATATGATGGTGTTATCCAGTCACAGTATGGCGGTATTGGTCAGGTCTGGTATGACAGTGTTATCCAGCACAGTATAGCGGTATTGGTCAGGTCTGGTGTGGCGGTGTTATCCATTCACAGTATGGCGGTATTGGTCAGGTCTTATATTACAGTGTTATCCAGTCACAGTATGGCGGTATTGGTCTGGTCTGGTATGACAGAGTTATCCAGTCACAGTACGGCGGTATTGGTCAGGTCTGGTGTGGCAGTGTTATCCAGTCACAGTATGGCGGTATTGGTCAGGTCTGGTATGGCGGTGTTACCCAGTCACAGTATGGCGGTATTGGTCAGGTCTGGTATGGCAGTGTTATCCAGTCACAGTATGGCGGTATTGGTCAGGTCTGGTATGGCGGTGTTTTCCAGTCACAGTATGGCGGTATTGGTCAGGTCTGGTATGGAGGTGTTATCCAGTCACAGTATGGCGGTATTGGTCAGGTCTGGTGTGGCAGTGTTATCCAGTCACAGTATGGTGGTATTGGTCAGGTCTGGTATGGCGGTGTTACCCAGTCACAGTATGGCGGTATTGGTCAGGTCTGGTATGACAGTGTCATCCAGTCACAGTATGGCGGTATTGGTCAGGTCTGGTGTGGCAGTGTTACCCAGTCACAGTATGGCAGTATTGGTCAGGTCTGGTATGGAGGTGTTATCCAGTCACATTATGGTGGTATTGGTCAGGTCTGGTATAGCGGTGTTATCCAGTCACAGTATGGTGGTATTGGTCAGGTCTGGTATGGCGGTGTTATCCAGCACAGTATGGTGGTATTGGTCAGGTCTGGTATGACAGTGTTATCCAGCACAGTATGGCGGTATTGGCCAGGTCTGGTATGGCGGTGTTATCCAGCACAGTATGGTGGTATTGGTCAGGTCTGGTATGACAGTGTTATCCAGCACAGTATGGTGGTATTGGTCAGGTCTGATATGATGGTGTTATCCAGTCACAGTATGGCGGTATTGGTCAGGTCTGGTATGGAGGTGTTATCCAGTCACAATATGGCGGTATTGGTAAGGTCTGGTATGACAGTGTTATCCAGTCACAGTATGGCGGTATTGGTAAGGTCTGGTGTGGCAGTGTTACCCAGTCACAGTTTGGTATACCTGTAGTGCCCTGTATATACATGTAATGTATAGTTGGCGTAGGGGGTCCTGTATATATATGTACTGTATAGATGGAGTAGGGGGTCTACCAGTTATTACTGTGGATGTTGTGAGGCAGCTTCCCTAGCAACCATTGCTCCCTGTGAAAATGAAAGCAGTAATCCTATTGGTTGCTAAAGCTCCAACTGCCGTGTCTGCTGCAGCTAATTATATGACCTGTGTTTGCAGTGAGGAGATTTTCCCATTCATCTCTATGGGGCGCCTCTCTTTCCCCTCCCCCTCACCTCCTGTACATCTAGCGGGGACGGGACCTTCGCAATGACCTTCCCGGGCACCCAATGTATCTGTGTGCCAAATTTGGGGTCAAACGGTTCAGGCGTTTGGAAGTCTATAGAGGACAGACAGACAGAAGGACAGACAGACTTTGATTTTTATGATATAGATTTAGATTACAAACACACTTGGCGGGTCTGCAGCGAGTCTCCATGCTTTGTTTTTGCAGCGAGACTCGCTGCAGGTCCCGGCCCTATACTTTTAATGGCAGACAAACACGCAGCAGGGATGTACATCGCTGCTGCGAGTTTGTTTGCAGCCCACCCCATTAACCCCCCGGCCGCGGGAGCTGATACTTCACCTGATCCCGTCTCCGGCGGTTCCCGATGTCTTCAGCAAGCCGGAGCAGGGACCAGGTGAAGTATATGCTCCAGCCAGCCGCCCGCAGCCCCGGCCGATCGCACGCCCCCCGCAGCACCGATCGCACGCCCCCCCCAATCGCCCCCCCCGCAGCCCCGGCCGCCCGATCGCCCCCCCGCAGCACCGATCGCACACACCCCCGCAGCACCGATCGCACGCCCCAACCCAATCGCAGCCCCGGCCGCTCGATCGCCCCCCGGGCAGCACCGATCGGGGGGGGGGCGATCGGGCGGCTGGGGCTGCAGGGGGGGCGTGCGAGTGATCGGTGCTGCGGGGGGGGGGGGGTGCAGGCGATCGGTGCTGCGGGGGGGCGTGCGATCGGGCGGACGGGGCTGCGGGCGGCTGGCTGGAGCATATACTTCAGCTGGTTCCCGCTCCGGCTTGCTGAAGACATCGGGAACCGCCGGAGCCGGGATCAGATGATGTATCAGCTCCGGCGGCCGGGGGGTTAATGGGGTGGGCTGCAGACAAACTCGCAGCAGGGATGTACATCCCTGCTGCGTGTTTGTCTGCCATTAAAAGTATAGGGCCGGGATCTGCAGCGAGTCTCGCTGCAAAAACGCAGTATGGGGACTCGCTGCAGACCCACAAAGTGTGTTTGTAACCTTACAGGCATAGGGGGAGATTTATCAAACTGGTGTACAGTAGAATTGTTTTAGTTTCCCCTAGCAACCGATCAGATTCCACTTTTTATTCCTCACAGATGCTTTGAAAAATGAAAGGTGGAATCTGATTGGTTGCTAGGGGCAACTAAGACAATTCTTCTTTACACCAGGTTGATAAATCTCCCCCATAGGGATTGGTATCTAAAACCAGCTATTAAAGGAAACATTCACAACATAAAATTTCTTGAATACAACTTTGTTTATAATGCTAGGATGATAAAATACCACTAAATTAAATCATTCATTTAGAATCAGATTTCTGACAGTCTAATTGCTGAGGATACTTTGCCTAACAACTAGTCTTTTTTTCATCAAATAGATAGTATCAGTGTATGGCTAGGTTCACACATAATATTTCCATCAGTGTTTTGGTCTTTTTTCCTTTTTAATTTTGCCCTTTCAGTTTCACCGCTGATTTTGTTAGGAAAAAAAAAAGGGACTAAAAGACTGACAGAAATACCATGTGTTTGTCAGTTTTAAGGGGAATCTACCTGCTGATATATCCCTATTGCACAGGAGACACAGAGGAGGAAGTTATGTCTCTTACCTTCCTCCTTGGCGCTGTTCTGGTGCAGTTATTCTTTTCCTCTATTGTCCGGTGAGACTGTTAGGAGCACCAGGGCACCCATTAGAAACACTGCCCCCATAGCACCAATCCACCACTGGACAGCACGCCCCTTTCTACTGATAATGAATGAAGCGGGACATCTGGGCTTGATGGGTGCTATGGGGACGGGCAGTGCTCATAATGGGTGACCCAGCGCTCCTAATGGTCTCAACCGACCAGTGAAGAAAAGACTAACTGCACTGGAACGGCACAGAGGAGGAAGGTAAGACACATACCTTCCTTCTCGGCATGTCCTGTGCAGTAGAAAGATATCAGTAGGTTATATTTGTCTAAACTGCTGATAGTTCTCCTCTAACTATTGCTAGCTTTATTATGATACAGATATTGTATAAAGAAATTAGGGTGGAGAACCACATTACCAGAAAAGCTTGACTGATGATTCGTTTACTCTGAACGTCATAATCCAGACCATCCAACTATAAAACATAATAAAAACACATTAAATTTAAACCCTGTAAGCATGTGGATTGTCCTTTAAAACACTGCAATTTTGCAGGGTGAACAAAAAAACTGCATTCCTGTCATTGGCAATGTTTCCTTCTTTATACATAACATTTACACCATGTTTTTACATGTGTTAAAAACATGGTGTATTTAAATTTCTATGATATATTTAAATTTGTTATGGACGTGTTAATACATATCCTTTTTTATATTTTAATGGAAACCCGTCAACTGTAAATCACATTCCAAACTGCTGATTATTAGATAGCTATTAGGTCAGGGAGACACATGATACCTTTCATATATTTGGAGGTGCTTCCAGGATGTAGAAAAATGCTTTCAGTAAAGAATAAGAAGTTTCCCAGGACCCCAGAGCAGAGTGGCATAGAGCTGCACAGAGTTCAAAGGAAGCCGGCTGACAAGCCAATGGCCGAGCCTTGCAAAGCACTTTGCTTTGTTAATACTGTAAATTTGCAAATCCCTAGTTTAAGCCAATGTTTCTTCTAAGCCTCAGCCATGGCTGAGCAGAATGAAAAGATTGCTCAACAATGTTAAAGCAAAGTTGGGCAAACCAAAAGCTTAACACAGAAACGTTGTTACCTTAGTCTAAAAGCTAATGTAACATAGCAATTTAAATATAGTGGATATAGTGATAGGGAGGCATCCCTTGTAGGTAACTCCCCAATAGCAAGCTCATATGTAGTATACCTTATGTAGATAATAGCAACCTCCTCCCCAGTAGGCATGTCCCCAGCAGCTAGCTCCCCTCCCCACAAAAGGATAGAGTTCCCCCTAAAGTAGTAGGTAATTCACCCCACCCCCCCAAGTAGACAGCGTTCCCCATGTTTGGTATATATCTTGTTAGTTAGCAAGCCCATATTAGGCATATCCCCTATACCCAGGTTGCACACCCCCTGTGTGAAAACAAAACACACACACACACACACACAAAAAGCATATACTCACCTGGCTTGCACCTCTGTCCTCTGGCATCTTCTTCCTCTCCCTTCTTCCCCTGTGCGAAAACAGAACACACACACACACACACACACACAAAAACCACATACTTACCTGGCTTGCGCCTCTGCCCTCTAGTGTCTCCTTCCTCTTTCTACTCTCTGAGCGCACCAGTTACATAACTTTTGTGCCACCAAAGTACTGGGGGAGGAAGAGACCTCCTGTGGCTTAAGGTACACTGCTGCCTGTGGCTACAAGAGAGATTGACACAGTGGGGAGCCAATAGTTTTGCTGTGTCAATCACCAGGTTACCTGGTGTCTCTTGGGGGAGGCACCCCCTTGGCAATAGGCTTTCCTCCCCTGGAGGGATATCTGGCTATTCCCGTGTTTTGAGACTCGTAACTGAGACTCCACGGACCCTTCTTTTGCATATTTAAATTTATAGGGGGCAATGCATCAGTGGAGACTCTTCTGTGAGTAATCCATTTGATTTTTTTGTTGCTGGTCTTCCTGAGCTCAGCGATCGCTGTGTTTTGTTGTTCCTAAAAACTTTACAATCTCAGTAGTTTGGAATTTGAATTGCTGCTGTCAAATTCCCCCAAATTTTTTTTATTATTCTTTACAAACTTTGTAAAGGAGAGAAGGTGATCTGTCTTAAAAATGTTGTTAACTTTATTTTAAATCCCAGTACAGCATGACTAATTCTCTGATCTCTCATATAACACTTATTAATAATAATAATAATAATAATAATAATAATAATAACATCACCATAAATGTTAAAAGGCTTCCTATTAGGTCTTGCTCTATTAAACTTAAAGGGCTTCATTAAGCTCACTGTGGCCATGACAACTCATGACAAAGCATTTAGGCCCTTTATGTGTCAAAAATTGTAGGCTATGTTCCCACAATGTCTATTTAGCCCCCAAAAAAATGATAAAAAAGACATTGTGGGAACTTAGCTGTAATTCGGCACATAGTTTGGAATGTAAATGTTTCCAAGGGTGCAAAAAAAAAAAAAAAAAGCCGGAGCGGGCAGACAGCGGGAATCTGATGCCGAATCATACGAACCCGAACCTCGGCAGATTCGGACCATCCCTAATGCCAAGGTATGTTAAACAACGGCTGTTATTTGATACTCCAAACGACTGTTAAAAATTGTTGTGTGAAAATTATTTTATTATTTCTTTATAGGAGATTTTCTTCTTAAAAGAACATTTGAAAGTTGGTTTTCTGAGCAATAGAGGCTAGAAGCAATGATATTTATTCATATAACACCTACATTCTTCAGAAATCTGTCTCATACCACAAATTGTATGACAGTAAAGTAATAAACAATACTATACCAGGCCAGGAAGAAGAATGTTGATATTGCATTGTTTGTAGTTAGCCAACAGTTTCTACAATTAAGGAAAAATAATATTAGAGAATGATTCAAACATATAGTAATATATTCCTAGTAGTGTGTATAGTATAAGAGCCTACATGTTATTATCATAATCAGCTTCAACTAAGTAACAGCCCAATCAGGGAATCATTGGTGTGGTTCCGTCTCAGTCAGTGATTGGTTGAGTAAGCTGTCACTCCTGAGATGAGAGTGACATCCCGTTCAGGGCTGTCAGTCTATTTTTTAGGGAAGCACAGACAGGTAAGTATTAAAGGACAATTGCCATGAAAAACTTTTTCTCAGTAATTGAAGCACATTACAAAGTTATATAACTCTGTAATTGTAACACCTGGAGTAGTGGATCCACTGGACCGTCACCAGCGATGGCACTAACCTCACCAGGGAGCGGAGTCTAAGGGGCCGCTGGTTTTCACCAGAGCCCGCCGCAAGGCGGGATGGACTTGCTGCGGCAGGCGACCCCCAGGTCGCTACCCCTGGCTTGGTTGCTAGTGACGGCAGACGAGGTGTAGCAGGAGCAGCAGACGTAAGATGGTGCTGGCAGAGGTTAATATGCGTAACCGCAGGCAACTGGCTGAACACAGGAGAGCAGGGACCAGGAACTGGGACTGGGGGCCAGGTATCGGACAGGAATCAGGAACAAGGACTAGGAATCAGGAACAAGGACTAGGAATCAGGAACAACAGGGAGCTGGGCCAAACGCTATGGGAAGCATGTAGAGGCTCCAACACCTGTAGTGGGGCAGGGCTGGAACTTATAGGGAGTGATTGTGTGCATGGACCAATTAGGAGCGCACTGCCCCTTTAAACCTGGGACAGCCGGCGCGCGCGCGCCCGAGGAGGCGGGGGCGCGCGCGCCGGCCGGCACAGCGACGGACGGGAGCGTGGAGAGGTGAGGCGCCCGCCGGGGCTGAAGAAACAGCAGCGCCGGGTCCCTGCCTATGGACACCGGCTGCTGCATGGCTCAGAGGGAGGTCGCGGCGGCGGCCCGGAGCACGGGACGCCGCCGCGGCCGTGACAGTACCCCCCCCCTTTGGCCTCCCCCTCTTTCTAGCCTGTAGGAACCTTTTGATGAGATCTTGGTCCAGGATGTTAGCCTCGGGTTCCCAGGACCTCTCCTCAGGACCAAATCCCTTCCAGTCCACCAGGAAGAACCGTCTCCCTCTGACAGTTTTCATGGCCAGAATGTCTTTGACAATGTAGACGTCGTCAGAGACGGCTTGTGGGGCAGAGAAGGAAGACTTATCGGAGAACCGGTTGAGGACCACTGGCTTTAAGAGGGAGACGTGGAAGGCATTCGGAATCCGCATCGTGGGGGGTCGCCTCCATATTTGCTTGGGAGAGCCAGACGTAGTTTAGCAGAGGCTGCAGGAGGTGATGACTGCTGAGCTGTGGTATGCTGCTGTACGGCTGCAGTCAGTTGTTGGATCAGCTGTGACTGTTGCTGGATCTGTTGAGCCTGTAGGGCGACCACTCGGGCCACTTCGCGGATATCAGGCACCTCGCCGGGATCCATGGTTGGAGCCTACTGTAACACCTGGAGTAGTGGATCCACTGGACCGTCACCAGCGATGGCACTAACCTCACCAGGGAGCGGAGTCTAAGGGGCCGCTGGTTTTCACCAGAGCCCGCCGCAAGGCGGGATGGACTTGCTGCGGCAGGCGACCCCCAGGTCGCTACCCCTGGCTTGGTTGCTAGTGACGGCAGACGAGGTGTAGCAGGAGCAGCAGACGTAAGATGGTGCTGGCAGAGGTTAATATGCGTAACCGCAGGCAACTGGCTGAACACAGGAGAGCAGGGACCAGGAACTGGGACTGGGGGCCAGGTATCGGACAGGAATCAGGAACAAGGACTAGGAATCAGGAACAAGGACTAGGAATCAGGAACAACAGGGAGCTGGGCCAAACGCTATGGGAAGCATGTAGAGGCTCCAACACCTGTAGTGGGGCAGGGCTGGAACTTATAGGGAGTGATTGTGTGCATGGACCAATTAGGAGCGCACTGCCCCTTTAAACCTGGGACAGCCGGCGCGCGCGCGCCCGAGGAGGCGGGGACGCGCGCGCCGGCCGGCACAGCGACGGACGGGAGCGTGGAGAGGTGAGGCGCCCGCCGGGGCTGAAGAAACAGCAGCGCCGGGTCCCTGCCTATGGACACCGGCTGCTGCATGGCTCAGAGGGAGGTCGCGGCGGCGGCCCGGAGCACGGGACGCCGCCGCGGCCGTGACAGTAATATGCTTCAATCACCTATCTGCCTCCTTTCCCTGTCTTTACCCCCCTCAACCCCCCAGCAGGAAGTGTAAGAAACTCACAGATACCTAATTGCTGTCATCACCAAGCTCTTCTCCTGGCTTCTTCTTGTGACGATGAGTCATCAGCAGGAGGGCTGCTCTAGCTCCTGTTACACCAGCCTCCCCCTCCCCTGCCTTGTCAGGTAACTCAGCTTGCTCAGCTCTGATTGGCTGAACAACAGCAAGCCATCTGAGTCATGTCACTTGCTTATCTTCTCTCCGACTGACTCCCAGCACATAGGCAGCCCCCCCTCCCCTCATACTCTCTCCTGCTGCCAAGTGGACTCAGTAAGTGAAGGAGCCATGTCACTAGGGAAGATAAGCAAGTGACATGGACTCAGATGGCTTGTAGTTGTTCAGCCAATGGGAGCTGAGCGAGCTGAGTCACCTGACAAGGCAGGGGAGGGGGAGGCTGGTGTAACAGGAACTAGAGCAGCCCTCCTGCTGATGACTCATCCTCAAAAGAAAGAGCTGCCTGGTGACGGTGACGACAGTAATCAGGTCTGTGTGAGTTAGGACACTTCCTGCTGGGGGGTTGAGGGGGGAAAAGACAGGGAAGGGAGGCAGATAGGTGATTGAAGCACATTACAGAGTTATATAACTTTGTAATGTGCTTCAATTACTGGGAAAAAGTTTTTCATGGCACTTGTCCTTTAATGAGCAAACTTGCTAAACTGGGTGGTTCGTTTAAGGTTAGTTTTTAGATGAAACCAAACTTTTCTTCAAAGCTTGTCAAACCTGCTGAACTAAACTTTGAAATGTTTGCTCATCTCCTATATCTTGTTAGTACTGAACATGCCTTTCTTTCTATCCGTGGGGAATAAGGATAGCCTCAAAGACATAAGATCAGGATAGGTCAAGTTTTGCTTAATGTATATAGGCACATTTAGTCACCAAGATCTCATATCTTTTCTTAAATGTCTCTGCCCTCATCCACATCCCTCAAGTCTATGGGGGACATTCATTAAGCAAATAATCTGTATTTTTTGGCGGAAAGGGGCCAGATGCGAATAAATGTATTCATAAATGGACGTTCTGCAAATAAGAAGGGGAGGAGGGGATGTGAAGGAGGCGGAACGGGGGTCACGGACTCAGAGTCCGCTCTATTCATCATTTTATTCGCAATTAAATAGTCAGGAAACCTACTCCAGCTCTGAGCTGGTGTAGGCTTTCTGGCACGTGCACTGGTGTGCACAGGATTTATTTAGAGGCAGCGCGTCTCTACATAAATCTCCGTACTGTCGGAGCTGCAGGGACATTTTTAAGTCTGGCGCAGAAAATAAGTCTGGCGCAATAAATGTCCCCCTATGTGAGTACATGGAATACAATGTTATGACCATTGCAGCCTGAGAGAGAAAAGCTGGAAATAATAAATCGATTATAGTTTTTAAAATAATACTGTGAAAGAGACTGCTTAAAGTGTCACTGTCGTGAATTTTTTTTTGCAGAAATCAATAGTCCAGGCGATTTTAAGAAACTTTGTAATTGGGTTTATTATCCGAAAAATGCATTTTTATCATGAAAAAGCAGTTTGAAGCTCTCCCCCCTGTCTTCATTGTTCTCCTATGGAGAGAGCTAAAGAAAAGACCAAAACAGGACAACAAAGAGTTAATCTACAAATCCCTCACGGGATATCTCCTGTGACAGTCACCAGTGACCCGTCTGAGCTCAGATTACAGCTGTCACCCAGCTCCATGCCTGTAATCCTCTGTTATCTGCTTTCTGCTGCCGGCTAACTCCCTCCTTCCTCCTCCCCCCTCCCCTCTCTATAGAGCAGACAGGGGACGTCTCCTGCAACAAGTCACAATTTTCAGATTTTTTGGAGTGGATGAAAAAGAGGAAGGAGGGGGGGACCTGGGAAAAGGCTTTTTACATGCAGATAATGGCAGATTTGGCTAATAAACCCAATTACAAAGTTTCTTAAAATCGCCTGGACTATTGATTTCTGCAAAAAAAAAAAAAAAAAATACGACAGTGACTCCCCAGTGCGCCAAACAGCCCGACTAGCATAATGATCTAACTACTAACACCACAGGAACAGCATCCAGGTTGAGGGTAACAGAAATACCTTCATCCGCAGCGCTCTCGGCACAAAAGGGACACATCAGCAGGTTATATTTGTCTAATCTACTGATTTCCTTTTCCTTTAAGGAGTTATATATAATATTTTTATAATATATTAATTATGGATTTGAAAAAATGCATTTAAAAACACATACAAAATTTTTTTAGACTTCTTTAATATCACTGTAATTGCTAGAAGAGTAAATGCACTTTTGGTGTTTTTTAACGCATTACAATAATGATACATGTAAAAGTTCACTTTACCATTATTGAGAAGGCAGTATTTACAAGACATGTCCTTTCAAGTGTATTCTGCATGCCTTTTACCTAGAATATTGAGAAACAAAATATAAGGAGTTTTAAATAAAAAATACAATATAGGTGCAAAAGCTAGATGGAATGTGAAGAACATCAGAGAAAGGTTTCAACTATATTAATTTTATTACCAGAATTTATTCAATTTTGTATAAAGGCATCCACTTATATATATATATATAGTGATTTAGATGGATGATATACAGTACTTAATTTGAGTCGCAATTACATCTAATGTATAATTAATATACAATAAAACTTGTTAAATAATAAAAAGCAGAACTTATATTACCTTCATTTGTTCATATTTCTGAATAAGCATAATGCACATTGTAACCAAAATTTGACCTTGAGACAGCTGAAAAAAAGATATGCATACACTTTATGTATAACATATGATAGAGAAGTAATCTTTACCCTTCAGCTTTAGGCCATATTCACACATAATATTTCCATCAGTCTTTTATTCAGTCTTTTTTTTTTTCAGGAGTTAAACTGACAGAGCAAAATCATAACGGAAAGATTTGCACAGCTTCTGTGTTTTTAGACCACTCCTGGTTTTGGTTGATAAAAAACTGACCAAACGACCCATGGCTATACCGTGTGTGAGGATAGCCTTATAAGGTTTGCCTATATTGTTTTTTTTCCCCTCCTAAAGATGGACTCACTTGACATGGTCCTTTAGATGTTGTGTAGATTATCTTGGCTTTGGTGTTGAAAAGTACAGAGTCATGACTATTTATTTTTTTTTTTTTGCCAATGTTCCATGTGTTTGTGGCTACTTTTACTGAATGAGGAACACAAAAAATATTTCAGACTGTAGTTGTGACCTTAATGATACCTTACTACAGCATTTCTAAATTGTCCCTGTAAGCAATTTATATTTGGTACCTAAATAAATAAATTGTATATTTCGCTACCCTTTATTGTTTTTCAGTTTGCTTTGTAATTTGTAAAACAGAAACACAGTTCAAATTTGGAACACTTTACATCCTGTTTCAAGATCTTGACATTTTACAGTAACAACTTACAAAAAAAAGTTAAAGTAGAGAAAAATGTTCTTACTGTGATTTTTCCAGGGCATGATTCGGAGTCTCCACTAACATTTCCAGATATACTAACTGCAGAGACTGGAAAAAAATAAAATAAAAAAAATGATTATATCATTACGGTCTCATACCCATACAATAGTAATAGTAATGACTTATGTCATATTCAAATAGACAATGTAAAATAAGAGAAATATCTCACCAAAGCAGCTGCTTAAACCCACAAGCAGGAAGAAGATGGCGATCTTCATAGTTGCAGTAATTGGTATTTTTAAGGTTTCTCCTTAAGGTACCAACCACAAATAAGTTACACTGAAGGAAGCCACTTCATTTATATGGTGAAGAAATAGCTTGGGGGATGTTGACTTAGACGTCACTGTTACTGGACAAAGTCATCCTCATTTTCATCTTAAGTCTATGAAAATGATCCACACTTCTTTAATCCTAATTTATAAAACCAGTTGGCAACCCTTGTGTTACTGTCTATTTGTTTATCACACACCTGCACTTTAATCATAAAGTTAAACAATAATATTCTTCTTTTTCATTTCACTCATAATTGTAGATGTAACTTACATTTTAGAACCATGAAAAGGACACTACATTCAAAACTGAGACCCCCCCCCCCCCCCCGCCCCCAAGATAAATAAAAAAAAAAAAAATTGGATTAACATGGTTGAGGCTAGATCTCACCTATGGTACACTGTTTGAATGTGTTGCATATTGTATATGTATGTCTAATTGGCTAATGATCTGTATTTGTTTTCTTTCATGCTACAATTATTATCATGATTTTAATTCATTTTAATAAGTAAATTCTCAAGGCAACATGACTGTTTAGTAGACTTATTATTGTGTACAAATGACAGAGCTCTTCCAGATGTCCACCTAGGGTCAAGTAAGAACAGACCCCATACTGCCAGGCTAAATCTGTCAACATTGTCATGTAATTGGTTTTTGGTGAAGAAAAAAAGTGCTCTTGTACAGTTAAACTTTTTGTTGCTTTATTAGACATATTAGATGGTCCAAGATCCTAGGTAAGAGAGCACCAATCTGCTAGATAGATGCTCACTTGCTAAGCCTATTATACTGCTCAATTATCATGCAGCAAGGCCAGCAGAATAATAAAGATAAACTTACCTGCTGACATTCCCACAGGGCCCCCCAGCCTTGACTATGGGATTCCCCGATCACCGCCGATGCAGCTCACAATTCTGGTCCCAGGCCACTCAGCCAACAGGACAGTACTGCAGCCAGTGATTTGCTGGGTGGCCTATAACTTCAGAGATGGGTTTGGAAGTGCTGGTGGCTGCTGCAGTGACCTGGTAATCACAGAAACATGACGCAAGAACACCAATAATTTTTTATCATGTTGAGAGTCAATGATCAGCCAATGATTGGTTCCTTGGCTGACTGTTGTTATACGGAGAAATGCCTGCCCAAATCATCCTGATTCGGCAGATAATCACTCCGTGTATCAGTTTCCTTAGTTGTAACATATGCTTCTTTTTAAATATATGTATATGTTAAAATACAGGGCAGAAAAAATGCAAGATTCTAGCTTAAAGGAAGTTGGCCACTTCATAGTAAATTAGTTTAGTGTACACTATTAGTAAATCACCTCCCCTCCTCGAGGCTGTGCTGCTATGTGGCAAGTCTGTCCATGAGATGGCAGTCATGGAGGAGCATGTGACCATGCCCTGCCCCCAGTGGTCTCAGTTGGTAAATACAGGCTCAGTGGTGGACACTGTGTGTGTGTGTGTGTGTGTGTGTGTGTGGGGGGGGGGGGTTGCAGAGCAGGGTCACATGCTCTTCCATGTGAGCCATCTTATAAACAGACTCACCACAGAGCAGGACAGCACAGCCTGGAGTTTGGGAGTTTGATTTTAGCTCTATGAAGGGGCTTCAAATGTGTGCAGGGCCACTCCAATACGACGAGCGGTCCAACATAGATTAGTGTCCCTGGAGGCGGGCATAATGACAGGAATCCACAGTCATGCAGCTGTCTGTTATTAATCCCTTAACCATTGCGATGCACAGTGATCATGGTGTTTAAGGGAGTCAGTGACAGGATAAGCACCTGTCACCGACAGCCATGTTGCAGTGGTCCCGATCCCTTGTACTGACAGGCGGTGGTAAGGCACTTGCTTCCTGACGGATCGTCGATCTTTGCATAGGGTCTGCTGTTAGATGGGAATGTGGGAATGTACAGATTGCCCATAGTATTGATCTATGCAATGCAATGGCATAGCGTAGATAAGTATATGCAATCTAATGATTACATACAGCATGTAACTGTCAAAAAAAAGGGTAAAAAAATACATAAATATATTTTTTAAAACCTTTATAAAATAAACCCCCAATTAAAGTTTAAATGACCTCCTTGCCCATTATAAAAATAAAAATAGGTAAATAAATATATTAACATACTATATATTGTTGCATGTGGAATTGTCTGTTATAATAAAATATCACAATATTTTTCTTGCACGGTTAAAAGTGTAAATGAAAAGAGGGGAAAAAAAATACCAATGTGGTTAATTTTTTTCTTTTAAAGATAACAGCGTAAATAAAATAAGCCCTCAACCAGCCCTGTAGGTGGAAAGATAAAAGTGTTATGGCTCTTAAAAGTGGAGGAGATGACACTGCTTCATTATGACAAGGACATCCGTGAATCAATGACCTTGGTCTTAAAGGGGTTAAAAGACAAATCTGCTAGCTATAAGGTAAAAAAACAAACAAAGAAAGATTATATGCCTAATGTAATAGAGTAAGCGATCAGCAGACAAGCAAGCAAATGCTTACTGGTTACATGCGGCATCAGCAAGCCGGCAAGTTCGGGGGCTACGGGGAGCTGTGGGAGGGGCTTTTCTCAGCCAATCAAAATTCAGGGGAGGCTTTAGGGCCTCCTGGTATCATGTGGGAACCCCTGCATGTCGATAGCAGTGAATGGCTGGCCAGATCAGATGATGCTCGCGTCAGACTCAGGCTGGATGAGTTTAGGGAGAGAGCTGCTGTCTGTCAGGGAGAGTGTTAGGGCAGGTAAATAGTTTCTGTTTAGACAGGAATCATCCACAAAGAACCCAACAGTCATTCTAAGGGTTACAACTACTGTTTTTTTTGCCTCCTCTTGGCTGCTGGCTGGGACTTGCAGTGCAGCTACTGCCATCTTGGCTGCACAGTGTGCAGAGCGACTGGTGCCAGAAAGGGGAGAGCACCTGGTCCACACAGACCCCAAATAAATTGTCCAAAGTCCTCTCAGCACTCATTTTTGCGGCTTCTGTACCTTGGCTTGCTGGGATCTGTAGTGCAGCTACACCTATCCCGGCTGTGCAGTGTCCAGTGCAACGGGTGCCCTAAAACATATAGCACCTGGTACACATAGACTACACCTAAATTTTTGCTGCAGCATCTTGGCTTGCTGGGACCTGTAGTGCAGCTACACCTATCCTGGCCACAAACTGTAACTTGCGCTCATGTAAAAAAAAAACAAAAAAAAACAAACAGTGGTATATTCTTGGCTTGCCTACTACTGATGAGTGCTGTCTGTTAGTTATCAAAGTATTTTAGCGGTACATTTTAGGCTCGCCCAATACTTGTGCTTGCTCTTCTGTTCTATTCATAACAGTCTAGTTGTGGTGTCACATCATAGGTGTTACTAGTTTATACACCACTCGCAAAAGCCTGTTTTGCCACTAGATGTCGCTAGTATGTATATCGTGTATCTAAGTATTGCACAGCTGTAGTACTCAAGGGGTTATTGTTGTTTGTGATTTGTGCACCGATGAGAGCTCTTTTCATGAAAGCAACATATGTAAAGGTGAACATATGTAAAGGTGCAGGACGGTATCCTGAAAACAAGAGGAACTGATAGAGCAAAGTTGCTATAAGTCTACATACTCGCAAGCACGGGTGTAACCAGGAAACCTGAACACTCTGCTCAACCCAGGTAACAAAGTCTGGGGCTCATGTCACCCTAGGAGGACAGGTCACCCAGCACTGTAGGGCAATAGGTGGTATCAAGACAGAAGTCAAAACACGGGCACAAGTATTCTCTTTACTCTCAAGTATTCTACTTATTCTCCTTCTAAAGTTCCGGCAGAGCACATTACTATTTGGGTTGGGACTCTCACGACCTACTCCTCTCTACTTCTCTGTACTCACTCTACTTCTCAGCATGCAACCAAGCCAGCATGGCTATACTACATTTCAAGCTCTCAGCACAGATCCTGTTTGTTAAGTCAGAAGTCTATTGTCAAGTCACAAGTCTATTGTCTGCTACTGTATTGAGTAAAGAACTAAAAGAAGTAAAGAAGATTTTATTTATGGTAACAGGACAGGTAACAGGATTATTCCTCTACCACAACACAGTTATTGCATCTTCCTTGAGTCATCTCCCCTTTCTGTTGGTGGTGGTACCAATAGTCCGGGTGGGTCACAACTCCACTCCGGACCACTGCGATAAGCACCCAAGGGACCCCCTTAGAGCCTGGCAGATCACTGAGCACAGGGGAAATGGTATAGCCAGCCTCCCTAAAGTAAAAGCAGGTGTGCCTTCATACCTGTGTACCCAACCGGCACTGGCGTCATGACAATCTACCATCTGTCTGAGCTATACAGCTATACTTCGACCAACCACCACAGTAGTGGCGTCACACAGTATCTTCTGGCAAGTGACCGGTCGAACACCATAGTGGTGCACCGAATAGTGAATATGTTTTTGCCCTACAGTCCAGTAAATCAGTTTGTCCTGTTAGTTCACTCAAGTCCAGTGAACAATTGTGTGCTCTGCGGTGCACCAACCACAGTCTAGTGAGTATGTTTTTGCTATCTGTTACATTCCCTCAAGTTCAGTGAATCAGTTTGTCCTGTTAGTTAAATTCACTCAAGTCCAGTGAACAAGTGTGTGCTCTGTGGTAGACCAACTGCAGTCTAGTGAATAGACAAAATGGTGAACCCCAGGTGTAAGGGTCGAGAACGTGGGCGTCCAAGTGATGTAGTGGGCAGAGGACTTGGTCCTGGGCAGTGTGACACAGTACCTGCTGATGGGGGAGCAGTGAAACACTGCAAAGGTTCGCTCTCTAGCTTCATCTCGCAACTTACAGGGTCATGTGGTACACCACTATTGAAACCCCAACAGTGCAAACAGTGGATTACGTGGATAGTGGTTAATGTGTCCAGTCTTTCACACAGTCCACCCATGCTAGCCAAGGGAGTGGACCTCTGGCTCCTCCAGCTTAACCTTCTTCCTCCTAGCCTGGCCCCTCCATGGAAATTAGGGATTCATATCCGGCATACTCCTAGGCAATAGCAGATTATAATAGGTCCATTTTGGGAGGTTGCCCGGGGCCCTAAGCTCCTGGGGGGCCCATGGCCACCCAAAAAGACTGACAATATTAGTGGTGAAATGTCTCCTGGCTACAGTTCTGCATTGATTTTCAAAAAACACTGTTTTCTACCGCAATTTTGCACAATTTAGGGCATCATGACTGTCATGAATATGCCTGTGCCGAACTCCGTGCGCCCCTTGGCTCGAGCTGCGCGCCTGAGATGGCGCTGATACTCAGTGTTTTTGTATGTTTGTGCAGTGTCCTGAACCTTGTCTGAACACTGCTCTATTTCCTTCTGCGTTTGTTCAGCCACACCCGCTTTGCCTGAGATACTCCTGGCCACTCCAGAGTTAACTCTGATGCTGGTTAGCTAGTCTGACAGACTGTTCTCCCTGCCAGTCAGGTTGCTCTTGCCCCAGGTGTTCTGAGGAGATTAGGGGTCTGGTCCAATTAGCTCCTGCACTGGACCTCTGGTCTCCTATTTAGTGTCTGCCAGCCTGCCTCTCACTGCCGGATATTGAGCTTGTCTCAGCCTGCTTCTGCCTCTGTTTTGCTCTGTGTTTATTCTGACTACTTTGCCTTGTATTCTGACTATCCCTGCTAGCTGTCTGCCCCTGACCATACTGCCTGTTTATTGACCTTGCTTTTTGGATTGTGTTTTTGTACTGCGCTCCCCGATTGTTGTGACCCGGACTGTCGACCATTCTTTATTGTGTTTTGTCTGTCTGTCTTGTCTTTGTGTCCCACCTAGCCAGTGTAGGAACCGCCGCCCAGTTGCTCGCCGCGATCTTAGGGCGGATTGTGGCAAGTAGGTAGAGGACAGTGGGCGGGGCTGAGCTTAGGGCTCACTGTCTTGTATTGTCCTGCTATCCGGTTCCTAACAATGACTTTGTCTATCCCGTACTATGAACATTAAGCTAGTGCTGCCTTAGTTACAGTGAGTTGGGGGGGCTCAGGCTTGGTGAACAGCCCGGGGCCTATGGTAAAGTTAATTAACTCTTTTCAGGACACTTCTCAGAGTCACAAACCACTGCTCAGCAGCAACCTGAGCAGTTGCTCTGTCCCAATTCCCAAAATATCGAACTTTCGCAATCTGAGGGTGATGAGGATGGGGATTTGCAAGTAGTGTGTCAAGAGGTGTCGGACGGTGATGATGAGACATGGTTGTCAGACAGTGACGTTAGGGCAGTAAGTCCTAGGGGGGAGCAGAGGAAGAAATCGGAGCTTGTGGATGATGAAGTGACTGACCCAAGCTGGGTTGGTAAGCCTAGTCAAGACAGTACTTCTGAGGGGGAGGCAAGTGCAACACCAGAACAGGTTGGAAGAGGCAGTGGGGTGGCCAGAGGGAGAAAAAGGGCAAGAGCAAGTAGATCAACAACTGTTTACTGGAGTCCTAGATGTTCACAAGTCTGGAAAAAAGTGAGGATGACCGACGGACTGTGGTGTGCAACCTGTGCCACACAAGAATCAGCAGGGGAGCTACCACTACCAGCCTAACCACTACCAGCATGGGCAGGCATGCTAAGCACCCGACTCAGTTGAACCCAGACCGTTCACCTCCTGCGGGACACACCACTTCTCCTTCCCCTGTATCACATGCTGGCCCTGCCTGCGAGTCAACCCCCCGCCCAGGACCTAGGCACGAGCGCCTCCCGCCCTACAACCACCTCTTCACCTTCACCTGCCAGTTTTATGGCACCCCAGCAAGACTATGTCACCCATCCCTAGTCTAGACAGAGTAGGGGGGAGCTGTTCAGAAAGATGGTGAGGGAGTACCTAGCTTACCATACCAATGTCCTGCGTGATCACTTTGCTCCATACAACTACTGGGTTGCAAAGCTGGACACATGGCCCGAACTGTTGCTGTACGCTTTGAAGGTGCTGGCCTGCCCTGCCGCTAGCGTGTTGTCAGAGTGGATCTTCAGTGCAGCTGGTGGCATCATCACAGATAAGCGTACCTGTCTGTCAAATGAATAAAGCCTGGAATTCACCGGAATTCAACTCTTCACTGGGGGAAAGCAGCTCTACATGAAGATTGTTCATGTATCCTCTCCTCCTCCTTCTTACACAACTGCTGAGCCAACAGGCAATTTTTCAGAGGGCCAACTGGCTCTTTTCAAACAATGTTTATGGAGGGCCATCTACAGGCCCTCTCTCCAATCTATTTTTTAGGAAGGTCAACCTTAAGAGGGTAAAATACTTAATTCCTTTCAATGGATAACTGAGGTAGCAGAGTTGAGATAGTGACAGCAGATTTAAGGTAGTGAGGTGGCAGAGTTGAGGTAGTAAGGAAGTGATGTAGCAGAATTAAAGTAGTAAGGTAGTGACATAGCAGAGTTGAGGTAGTAAGGTAGTGACATAGCAGAGTTGAGGTGGCAATGACATAGCAGCGTTTAGGCAGCAGTGACGTAGCACAGCTGAGGTAGTGGGGTATTGACATAGCAGGGTTGAGGTAGTAAGGTAGTGATGTAGCAGAGTTGAGGCGGCAGTGACGTAGCAAAGTTGAGGCGGCAGTGGCGTAGAAGAGTTGAGGCGGCAGTTGTAGGTCACTCAGCTTTCCTAGCATGTTGTATAATAGTCAGTATAATGGAGGTCACTCAGCTTTCCTAGCATCTTGTATAGTAGTCAGTATAATGGAGGTCACCCAGCTTTCCCAGCATCTTGTATAGTAGGTAGTACAATTGAGGTCACCCAGCTTTCCGAACATCTTGTATTGTAGTCAGTATAATGGAGATCATCCAGCTTTCCTAGCATCTTGCATAGTAGTCAGTATAATGGTAGTCACCCAGCTTTCCTAGCATCTTGTATAATGGAGGTCACCCAGCTTTCCTAGTATCTTGTATAGTAGTCAGTATAATGGAAATCACCCAGCTTTCCAATCATCTTATATAGTAGGCAGTATAATGGCGGTCACCCAGCTTTCCCAACATCTTGTATAATGGAGGTCACCCAGCTTTCCCAGCATGTTGTATAGTAGTCAGTATAATGGAGGTCACCCAGCTTTGCTAGCATCTTGTATAATAGTCAGTATAATGGAGGTTACCCAGCTTTCCCAGCATCTTGTATAGTAGGCAGTATAATGGAGGTCACCCAGCTTTCCGAACATCTTGTATTGTAGTCAGTATAATGGAGGTCACCCAGCTTTCCTAGCATCTTGTATAATGAGGGTCATTCAGCTTTCCTAGCATCTTGTATAGTAGTCAGTATAATGATGGTCACTCATCTTTCCTAGCATCTTGTAAAATAGAAGTCACCCAGATTTCCCAGCATCTTGTATAGTAGTCAGTATAATGGAGGTCACCCAGCTTTCCTAGCATCTTGTATAGTAGTCAGTATAATGGTGGTCACCCAGCTTTCCCAACATCTTGTATAATAGGCAGTATAATGGAGGTCACCCAGCTTTCCTAGCATCTTGTATTGTAGTCAGTATAATGGCGGTCACCCAGCTTTCCTAGCATCTTGTATAATGGAGGTCACCCAGCTTTCCAAGCATCATGTATAGTAGTCAGTATAATAACGGTCACCTATCTTTCCTAGCATCTTGTAAAATGGCAGTCACCCAGATTTCCCAGCATCTTGTATAGTAGTCAGTATAATGGAGGTCACCCAGCTTTCCTAGCATCTTGTATAGTAGTCAGTATAATGGTGGTCACCCAGCTTTCCCAACATCTTGTATAGTAGGCAGTATAATGGAGGTCACCCAGCTTTCCTAGCATCTTGTATTGTAGTCAGTATAATGGCGGTCACCCAGCTTTCCTAGCATCTTGTATAATGGAGGTCACCCAGCTTTCCAAGCATCATATATAGTAGTCAGGATAATGGCGGTCATCCAGCTTTCCTAGCATCTTGTATAGTAGTCAATTTAATGGCAGTCACCCAGCTTTGCTAGCATCCTGTATAGTAGACAGTATAATGGCGGTCACCCAGCTTTCTCAGCATCTGGTATAATAGTCAGTATAATGGCGGTCACCCAGCTTTCCTAGCATCTTTTATAGTAGTCAGTATAATAGAGGTCACCCAGCTTTGATATTGGAAAGATGGAAAGGTATAGGTGGGCTATTTATTAATGCAAAAATGAATTTTGGGGTTTCATCCCTGTGAAAATGATACTTTTTGCCATTGAGAAAGATTTTCTCTATTCCTGCTTATATATCCTTATGACAATAACACACAGTATATTTGAATGGTATTTCACCACCAAAACTGACAAAAATGAACTTTTACCAACTTCTATGTATGATTGATTGATGCGTATGACAGATGGGAAGACTTTATTTATACTATTATTCAGCAACAAAAACTGTCAAAAATGGACTTTTGAGCACTGAGTGTGAATAAGAAAATAATAAAGGTCACCCAACTTTACCAAACCCAAGTATTGCTGTCTATGGAGAAGAAAATGCAATCTAACTAAGTCTATGCTTCTCCCTAAGTCCCTAAGCTTTTCCCTGAATCCCTGAGCTAGGGATGTTGAAATTGAGTGGATGGCCGCCATATAACAGTAAATAACTGCCATTATTTCAATACAACAGCAGTTGTTTTAAAATAACAGCAAATATTTGCCATTAAATGGCAGCGATCCACTCAATTTCAACATTGTGTAAACGGAGCCTTTCTGTGTTTTTAATCCACTCCTGGTTTTGGTTGCAATATGAGGACCACAATACTGACTGAAATATACGTAGTGTGAACCCAGCCTTATAATATAATAATAATGATGTTTGCTTTTTTTCCAGAGACCTAAGGTGTAAGGCAGGTTGTAATTTTTTCCCCTGTGGTCAGCGTCCTGTTGAGTTGCTACTGGATCCCTTGCGATAGTGTGGTCACAGATGATTTAGTCACAGGTGGTCAGAGCAGTGTAGTGACCCTCCCGAATAGTAGCACCCGCCACCCACAAAAAGGGGAGATGTCCCAAGGTTGCGGTGTATATGCTGTGCAGGTGGTAGTGAATAGTCACACACTACTTGTATGACATTGCCTTGTTTTACTATTGGCAAATGTGCAACAGGTAATACAGAAGAGAAGTAAACTTGATAAAGTTCCAATAAATACTTGAACATAGAACCACCAGATCTGCGTGATAAGTGCTGAGTAGGATGTAGTAGAGTTGGTAGAGTTGTACTGAGGTAGCGTAGTGGAGAGACGGGTACCGTGAGAGTCTCAACCCAAGTAGTAATGTGCTCTGCTGGGATGTTGGAGTGTAGAGAAGAATACTTTCAGAAGAAGTAGAAGAAGTATGAGAAAGCCTGTGCCTGTGTATTAACCTTCCTAGAGTCTTTACACCACCTTATGCCCCCTAGCATTGGCTGAACCGTACTAATAGGTGACACAGGCCCCAGACCTAGTTATTCGGGATTTTCAGAGTGCTAAGGGCTTCCTGGGTGACAAACGTGCTGCGAGATAGAGTTCATAGACTTTATAGTAACTTTTCTCCACCCGGATCAGTTCCTAGCTCTTTGGCTCTTGTAGTGGATACTGTCCTGCACTGTTGTAACTCCTAGTCCACGGGATGGGTTGAGATGATCTGTTGACTGGTCCTCTCCTAAGAGGCTTTAGCACTGCATTGTGCTGTGTTCAGTTGCTGAGAAAAGTTTGGAGCAGAGCTCTGTCCTTTGTCCTACCCATGCGGCGCACTAAGACTACTCTTTACGGGGGGACCTGGCAGAGGGCTATGGCCCAAGCAGAACCATTGGGGAAAGCTATCTGGTCTGCGTTCTTTCTCCACAGAATCCTGGCTAAGACTCCTCCCTTACCCAAGGGACTAAATTCCAATCCAGCGTGTAAGGTGTGCTGTGGTTGGGTGGAAAGAGTGCAACAGAAAGAGAAGAGGTGATAGGACAGAAGAAAGTAAGGATCCAACTGGTTCACAGATTCTGGTACACAAACACAATAATCCTTTGAGACACTTAAGCTGTGCAGCTTCTACACTTAAACACATAATATAGCAACATCTAGTGGTCATCTTTAAATACTACTTTAACTGAAATAAGACCACAAAAAGTACAGACTTTTGCAAAGGGTGTGAACAACAGTAACACCCCTAGTGGGGCACCACATATGTATGTCTGTATGAGCAAGTGTATGTATGTATGTATGTATGAGTGAGGGTGCATGTATGTATGTGTGAGTTAGTGAGGGTGCATGTATGAGTGAGGGAGGGTGCATGTATGTATGTATGTATGTATGTGAGTGAGGGTGCATGTATGTATGTGTGTGTGTGTGTGTATGAGTGAGGGTGCATGTATGTATGTTTGTATATATGTATGAATGACGGTGCATGTATGTATGAGTGAGTGAGGGTGCATGTATGTATGTATGTATGAGTGAGTGTGCATGTATGTATGTATGTATGTATGTGTGAGTGAGGGTGCATGTATGTATGTGTATGAGTATGTGAAGGTGTATGTATGTATGTGTGAGTGAGGGTGCATGTATGTATGTTTGTATGTATGTGTGAGTGTGCATGTATGAGTGAGTAAGGGTGCATGTATGTGTGAGTGTGCATGTATGCATGTGTGATTCAGGGTGTATGTATGTATGTATGTATGTATGTGTGTGAGTGAGGGTGCATGTATGTATGTATGTATGTATGTATGTATGAATGAGGGTGCATGTATGTGTGAGTGAGGGTGCATATATGTATGTATGTGTGAGTGAGGGTGCATGTATGTATGTATGTATGTGTGAGTGAGGGTGCATGTATGTCTGTGTGTGAGTTAGTGAGTCTGTGTATTTATGTGTGAGTGAGGGTGCATGTATGTATGTATGTATGTATGTGTGACTGAGTATGCATGTATGTTTGTATGTATGTATGTATGTGTGAGTGAGGGTGCATGTATGTATGTGTGTGAGTCAGGGTGCATGTATGTATGTGTGTGAGTCAGGGTGCATGTATGTATGTATGTGTGTGTGAGGGTGTATGTATGTATGTATGTATGTGTGTGAGAGTGCATGTATGTATGTATGTATGTATTGTGGGAGATTAGCTCTGTAAAGCAGGGCAGACAGCAGGATTGGCAGTCAGAGACAGTGACACAAACTTTTATAAAACAGAGATGCCCTTGTTTGTTTATTGAAACCAAAAGAAATTCAGCCTTACATACAGGCACAAAGTAAAATAAATCCTGCTCGTCTGAGCTCTAACTAACACAGCAAATCCTGGCTATACAGGTGACTTGCTACCAGTCACCCAACATAAAACAACATCAGTTGGTACAATACCAGTGTGGCTCAAAGTCCCAGCAGAAGCTTTAGCAGCCCTGACCCTCCCCACAGCCAGGAGAGACCGCCATGCACAGCCACAGCTCTATACACTCTGTGCCTCCACTTATGAGACCTGTGATCAGTGGCCTCCAGCACCTGGGCTGACTTGGCCAGATAGAAAAACCTGGACTGGCCAGAAAGGGAATGACAGGCCCGACTACCAACCTGCCTGTCATTCCATAAAAATCCAGGCCCTTTTACAGCAACTAAAACAGTCCCATAGCAAGTAGTTTGCTATGGGTTGTAACTTTTCTGGATTCCTCCATATCGCACCCAGCTTTCCCTGGATGAGGTATGGACTTTCTGGAACCTAGTATTCACATATGACAGGTACCTCGGGGAGATATAGCGATTCCCAACCACAATCCCTGTCACTGTCTCACATACCCTCCCCCTCTGTTCGAACCTGTGGGGGCAAACACTTTTGGCCATCAGTGTGTTCGGGACAGCGCATCTGCGTTACCTTGAAGTTTTCCTGACCTGTGCTCTACTGAGAACTTAAAATTCTGCAATGTCAGGAACCACCTTGTAACTCGTGCATTTCGTTCCTTGGCCTGACTCATCCAGGTAAGAGGGGCGTGATCTGTAACTAACTTAAAATTTCGGCCAAGCAAGTAATACCTGAGCGATTCTAAGGTCCATTTTATTGCCAAGCATTCACGTTCCACAATGCTATAATTTTTCTCAGGTGGTGTAAGTTTCCTGCTCAGGTACGTTACAAGGTGTTCTTCACCTCCCACCTCCTGTGAAAGAACAGCACCTAAACCTACATCAGACGCATCCGTCTGAAGTACAAAGGTCTTTGCAAAATCTGGGGTGATCAGCACTGGTTCACTACACAGAACGGACTTTAACCTTTGAAATGCCCCCTCGGCCTCGGCACTCCACTTGACCATAACAGACTTGTTGCCCTTAGTAAGATCGGTCAGGGGAGCTGCTATGGTAGCAAAGTTCGGTATGAACCTGCGATAATACCCCACTATACCCAAAAAGGCTCTCACTTGTTTCTTGGTTAAGGGTTTGGGCCAATTTTGGATAGCTTCCACCTTGTTTACTTGGGGTTTAATCACACCTCTTCCTATTACATACCCCAGGTAACGGGCTTCTTCCAGACCCAAAGCACACTTTTTAGGGTTGGCCATTAACCCTGCCGCCCTGAGGGAATCTATCACTGCTTGCACTTTTGCCAAATGACTTTCCCATTCATCACTGAAAACAATGATATCATCCAGGTATGCGGAGGCATACCTGCGATGGGGTTTGAGGATTATGTCCATTAACCTTTGGAATGTGGCGGGGGCTTCATGTAACCCAAAGGATAAACAGACATACTGATATAGACCATCTGGGGTGACAAATGCAGTTTTCTCTTTAGCAGTGTCAGTGAGGGGTACCTGCCAATATCCTTTAGTAAGGTCCAGGGTAGAGAAAAACCTAGCATGGCCAAACTGCTCAATTAATTCATCAACCCTTGGCATTGGGTATGTGTCAAATTTTGCCACCTCATTCAGTTGTCGAAAGTCATTACAAAACCGAAGTGTCCCATCTGGTTTTGGAATGAGGACTATGGGACTTGACCACTCACTTTTTGACTCCTCAATAACCCCGAGATCCAACATGTTTCTGACCTCTTCCGTACCTCTGGGACCTTTTTACAAGGGGGGCTTACAACTGAAACATCCTTACTAGTGGGGGCTCCTGCCGACAGAGACTCTCTGTCCTTCCATGGTTTGAGTAAATTTACATGGTACAGCTGTTCTGGCTTCCGTCTACCTGGCTGGTGCACCTTATAATTTACAGGTCCTACTCTCTCGATCACCTCATACGGCCCTTGCCACTTAGCTAGAAACCTCACTCTCCACAGTTGGTACTAGCACCAACACTCGATCACCTGGGCTAAAGGTTCTAATTTTAGCGGACCTATTGTAGTCATGGCTTTGTGCATCTTGCGATTGCTGTAAGTGGTCCTTGACTATGGGCATGACAGCAACAATCCTATCTTGCATAAGGGAAATATGCTCTATTACACTTCTATAAGGAGTGCGCTCCTGCTCCCAGGTTTCCTTAGCAATGTCAAGGAGTCCAAGTGGGTGTCTGCCATACACCAACTCGAATGGGGAAAAACCTGTAGAGGATTGGGGAACCTCACGGATGGAAAACATTAAATAAGGCAAAAGACAATCCCAATCCTTCCCATCCTTACTAACCACCCTTTTCAACATGCTTTTTAATGTCTTATTGAGCCTTTCAACCAAACCGTCCATTTGTGGGTGATACACAGATGTACGCAGGTGTTTAATTTTCAATAGCTTACACATTTCTTTCGTGACCTTTGACATGAAGGGTGTCCCCTGATCGGTAAGGATCTCTTTTGGAATACCTGTGCGAGAGAACATGTGGAAAAGCTCTTTAGCAATTAATTTAGCGGAGGTGTTTCTCAGAGGCACAGCCTCTGGATAGCGTGTAGCGTAGTCTAACACCACTAAGATATATTGATGTCCTCTTGCGGACTTTACTACTGGGCCAACCAAATCCATGGCTATCCTTTCAAAAGGCACCTCTATAATGGGCAGTGGCACTAAAGGACTCCTAAAATGTGACACAGGAGCAGTGAGCTGACATTCTGGGCATGACTCACAGTACCTCTGTACTTCCTTATGGACCCCTGGCCAATAAAAGGTTTTTCTATCTGACCAAGTCAGCCCAGGTGCTGGAGGCCACTGATCACAGGTCTCATAAGTGGAGGCACAGAGTGTATAGAGCTGTGGCTGTGCATGGAGGTCTCTCCTGGCTGTGGAGAGGGTCAGGGCTGCTAAAGCTTCTGCTGGGACTTTGAGCCACACTGGTATTGTACCAACTGATGTTGTTTTATGTTGGGTGACTGGTAGCAAGTCACCTGTATAGCCAGGATTTGCTGTGTAAGTTAGAGCTCAGACAAGCAGGATTTATTTTACTTTGTGCCTGTATGTAAGGCTGAATTTCTTTTGGTTTCAATAAACAAACAGGGGCATCTCTGTTTTATAAAAGTTTGTGTCACTGTCTCTGACTGCCAATCCTGCTGTCTGCCCTGCTCTACAGAGCTAATCTCCCACATTATGTATGTATGTATGTATGTATGTATGTATGTGTGTGTGTGAGTGAGGGTGCATGTATGTTTGTATGTATGTATGTATGTATGTATGTGTGTGAGTGAGGGTGCATTTATGTATGTAATTTTTCTTTTTTGGGGTGGGGGGGGGGGCAATTTGCCTTCTTTGCCTAGGGCACCAGAACTCCTTGACCCGGCCTTGCATCCATGCATGCTGCCCCTGCTGTTTCCTGTCCATTTCCGTGGTGTTTCCATCATTTCGTGAGGTTTTCAGGCAACCTTTCCTGCGCATAGCTTTGGTTCCCTGCAAAAATCCTTGAGTTTCCTATAGACTTCAGTGGAGGTTGTTATTCGAAACAAGCACCCGAGCATTGGAAAAAATCGACTTGAATAACGAGCACTCTGCTTATCTCTACTCGTATGTCATTGATGGCATTTTTCGAGCTGACCTCAAAATCATTGTTAATTGTTCTCAAGCTTTTCAGTGTAATACATCATTTTTTATAATACATAGATATAAATGCAATTGCATTTGCATTAATGACTTTTCATAGCAATTTATCCTCTCTTCTAAATGCCTATTGTTTAAAAGAAAAAATCATCACCTATCGTTCCCTATACAAGCAATTAAGCGACTAATTTGTACATGTAAAAGGACCCTAAGGGCCCTATTCCACGGGACGAATATCGTTCGCATAATCGTTAACGATAAACGTTCCAAACGATCGCTATTGCGAAAGACCTGAAATAGTTCATCCATTTATATGGAACGATAATCGTTACTCATGATTGTTCTTGCGGTTGTTTTGTTGTCGCTATTGCGTTCGTCACTACAGCAAACAACCAAACGACGTCTTATTCAATGCGAACGATTTGCGAACGAGTAACAATAAAAGTAGGTCCAGGTCTTATTAAACGATCATCGATTTCTCCTTCAGTCGTTAATCGTTAACTGCTATTAAACCGAACGATTATCTCTTAGATTCGAACGACTTAACAATAATCTGAACAATAATCGTCCCGTGGAATAGGGCCCTTCATTCACATGTCCCGTAAATTAAGGGCCTTGCGAATGGGGAAGCCAGGTCATAGACAGTTTTCCCTGCCGGCATGATGTATGAGCTGCACGGTTCTGTCACTGCAGTGCCGCAGAGATTCATTCCATGGCAGAGAAACATTCCATGGCAGGGATTCCCCGTCTGCAGGGCCCATAATTTATGAGATGTGTGAATCCAGTCTCAGGCTATGTTCACACAACGTATCTTTTCATAAAAGATCTACATTGCATAGTCTTCTATGGGATCCCGGAGTGTATACATATAGCATACGCTGCGTCCGGGATCCCTAGCGGCACCGTAAAGAACTGACATGTCAGTTTTCTGCGGACACTATTCAGTGAATAGCGGCTGCAGAAAACCATGTCAGTGCACACTATTGAGTGAGCGGCTGCGGTCGTACGCTCAATACTGTGCAGTGGGGAGTTCTGATTATAGTGCTTGAAAAGCATTATATTGTAATCCGTATTATTCTTCCGTTTCTTCTTCTTCTTCTAGCCATTTTTCTGCGCGTAATACAGCCCGAACCGCTTTGCGCACAGACTCCGTTTGAACTGCGTTTCTAAGCCCTCGGCGGTGTGAGGTGTGCTATCTATTTTCGTTTCGATCGGATTTGTCATTTTTAAGAAATTTAGGTTTAAAGTGTCACTGTCGTGAATTTTTTTTTTGCAGAAATCAATAGTCCAGGCGATTTTAAGAAACTTTGTAATTGGGTTTATTATCCGAAAAATGCATTTTTATCATGAAAAATCAGTTTGAAGCTCTCCCCCCTGTCTTCATTGTTCTCCCATGGAGAGAGCTAAAGAAAAGACCAAAACAGGACAACAAAGAGTTAATCTACAAATCCCTCACAGGATATCTCTTGTGACAGTCACCAGTGACCTGTCTGAGCTCGGATTACAGCTGTCACCCAGCTCCGTGCCTGTAATCCTCTGTTATCTGCTTTCTGCTGCCGGCTAACTCCCTCCTTCCTCCTCCCCCCTCCCCTCTCCCTAGAACAGACAGGGTACGTCTCCTGCAACAAGTCACAATTTTCTGATTTTTCAGAGTGGATGAAAAAGAGGAAGGAGGGGGGGACCTGGGAAAAGGCTTTTTACATGCAGATAATGGCAGATTTGGCTAATAAACCCAATTACAAAGTTTCTTAAAATCGCCTGGACTATTGATTTCTGCAAAAAAAAAAAAATACGACAGTGACTCTTTAACCCTTTAACCTCTTAAGGACATAGGACGTACCGGTACGTCCTATGTCCTCATTAGCACTTCAAAGCGGGGCCGCGCGGCGGCCCCGCTTTGAAGTGCCGCGATCCCGGGTGCCGCGAGTAGCCCGGGACCGCCGCTATTAGCGGGCACGGTCCGATCGCCGTGCCCGCTAATTAGCTAATCGGAGGCAGCTGTCAAAGTTGACAGCTGCCTCCGATTACCGGAGGCAACGTTTCCCTGGTGTCTAGTGGGGGAGATCGCTCCTCCGGGACCTTGTCCCGGAGGAGCGATCTCCGTTACTGATGCCGGCCGGGGACGCGTCCAAGATGGCGCCGTCCTCGGCTCGGCACTCGTTTGTTTCCGGCTGCAGCAGCCGAAAGCAAACGAGTGCCGATCTCATGGATCTCTGCAGCATATCTATGCTGCAGAGATCTCAATGAGAGATCCAAGTGTATATACTAGAAGTCCCCCAGGGGGGCTTCTAGTATATGTGTAAAAAAAAAAAAAACGTGTTGTTAATAGTAAAAATCCCCCTCCCCTAATAAAAGTCAGAATCACCCCCCTTTTCCCAGGTTTTAAATAAAAGTAAACAAATAAATAAATAAATAAACATGTTTGGTATCGCCGCGTGCGTAATCGCCCGAACTATTAATTAATCACATTCCTGATCTCGTACGGTAAACGGCGTCAGCGCAAAAAAATCCCAAAGTGCAAAATTGCGCATTTTTGGTCGCATCAAATCCAGAAAAAATTTAATAAAAAGCGATCAAAAAGTCGTATATGCGCAATCAAGGTACCGATAGAAAGATCACATCATGGCGCAAAAAATGACACCTCGCACAGTTCCATAGACCAAAGGATAAAAGCGCTATAAGCCTGGGAATGGAGCGATTTTAAGGAATGTATATTGGTTAACAACGGTTTGAATTTTTTACAGGCCATCAGATACAATATAAGTTATACATGTTACATATCGTTTTAATCGTAACAACTTGAGGAACATGCATAACAAGTCAGTTTTACCCCAGGGCGAATGGCGTAAAAACACATTTCCCCCAAATAAAAGAAATGCGTTTTTTTTTTTCAATTTCACCACACTTTGAATTTTTTTCTGGTTTCGCAGTGTACTTTATGCAAAAATTCAGCCTGTAATTGCAAAGTACAATTAGTGACGCAAGAAATAAGGGGTCATGTGGGTTTCTAGGTGGAAAAATGCAAGTGCTATGACCTTTTAAACACAAGGAGGAAAAACCGAAAACGTAAAAACGAAAATGGGCCATGTCCTTAAAGGGTTAAGGACATGGCCCATTTTCGTTTTTACGTTTTCGGTTTTTCCTCCTTGTGTTTAAAAGGTCATAGCACTTGCATTTTTCCACCTAGAAACCCACATGACCCCTTATTTTTTGCTTCACTAATTGTACTTTGCAATTACAGGCTGAATTTTTGCATAAAGTACACTGCGAAACCAGAAAAAAATTCAAAGTGTGGTGAAATTGAAAAAAAAAAACGCATTTCTTTTATTTGGGGGAAATGTGTTTTTACGCCATTCACCCTGGGGTAAAACTGACTTGTTATGCATGTTCCTCAAGTCGTTACGATTAAAACGATATATAACATGTATAACTTATATTGTATCTGATGGCCTGTAAAAAATTCAAACCGTTGTTAACCAATATACGTTCCTTAAAATCGCTCCATTCCCAGGCTTATAGCGCTTTTATCCTTTGGTCTATGGGGCTGTGCGAGGTGTCATTTTTTGCGCCATGATGTGATCTTTCTATCGGTACCTTGATTGCCCATATACGTCTTTTTGATCGCTTTTTATTACATTTTTTCTGGATTTGATGCGACCAAAAATGCGCAATTTTGCACTTTGGGATTTTTTTGCGCTGACGCCGTTTACCGTACGAGATCAGGAATGTGATTAATTAATAGTTCGGGCGATTACGCACGCGGCGATAGCAAACATGTTTATTTATTTATTTATTTGTTTACTTTTATTTAAAACCTGGGAAAAGGGGGGTGATTCAGACTTTTATTAGGGGAGGGGGCTTTTTACTATTAACAACACTTTTTTTTTTTTTTTTACACATATACTAGAAGCCCCCCTGGGGGACTTCTAGTATATACACTGTGATCTCTCATTGAGATCTCTGCAGCATAGATATGCTGCAGAGATCCATGAGATCGGCACTCGTTTGCTTTCGGCTGCTGCAGCCGGAAACAAACGAGTGCCGAGCCGAGGACGGCGCCATCTTGGACGCGTCCCCGGCCGGCATCAGTAACGGAGATCGCTCCTCCGGGACAAGGTCCCGGAGGAGCGATCTCCCCCACTAGACACCAGGGAAAGGTTGCCTCCGGTAATCGGAGGCAGCTGTCAACTTTGACAGCTGCCTCCGATTAGCTAATTAGCGGGCACGGCGATCAGACCGTGCCCGCTAATAGCGGCGGTCCCGGGCTACACGCGGCACCCGGGATCGCGGCACTTCAAAGCGGGGCCGCCGCGCGGCCCCGCTTTGAAGTGCAAGTGAGGACATAGGACGTACCGGTACGTCCTATGTCCTTAAGAGGTTAAAGACCCCTAATTTCCCATAGAAAGTAATGGCCCATTGCAAATAATGGCCACACTCTAACCACTAACAGCCAATCACAGCACATATGCAAATAGCTGAAATATAGCAGCCAATAGGAACTCTAAGGTCTCGTCAGGCAATGTATCACACCATCCACAGTCACATGTCCACTATTGGCCAATAGAAGATGTAATATATGGAAGGTCCTTAACGATTTTGTCTCGCTGACATGAGTAAGATTGTCATGGTAACCGAGCAATGATCTTTACCATTATAAGTAGCAGAGTTCAGTCAGTAACATAGCAGAGCTGAGGCAGGCATGTAGCAGGGACGGTACACAAGCCACTCTAAAAGAGACAGTACCCAAGCCGCTCTTAAAGGGACGGTACCCAAGCCGCTCTTAAAGGGATGGTACCCAAGCCGCTCTTAAAGGGGCGGTACCCTAGCAGCTCTTAAAGGACGGTACCCAAGCCGCTGTGTAAGAGGAATTACATAAGTTGCTCTTACAGGGACGGTAACCAAGTCGCTCTTACAGGGACGGTAACCAAGTCGCTCTTACAGGGACGGTACCCAAGCCGCTCTTAAAGGGACGGTAACCAAGTCGCTCTTAAAGGGATGGTAGCCAAGTCGCTCTTAAAGGGACCCAAGTTGCTACCTTTAAGTGCGACCCGGGTCCCTTTAAGACCGACCTAGGTCCCTTTAAGAGCGACCTGGGTCCCTTTAAGAGCGAAATATGTCCCTTTAAGAGCGATCTGGAACCCTTTAAGAGCGACCAGGGTCTCTATAAGAGTGATCTGGGTCCCTTTAAGAGCGACCTGGGTCCCTTCAAGAGCGAAATATGTCCCTTTAAGAGCAAAATGGGTCCTTTTAAGAGCGACCTGGGTCCCTTTAAGAGCGAAATGGGTCCCTTTAAGAGTGAAGTTGGTCCCTTTAAGAGCGACCTGGGTCCCTTTGAGAGCGATCTGGGTCCCTTTAAGAGCGATCTGGGTCCCTTTAAGAGCAAAATATGTCCCTTTAAGAGCAAAATGGGTCCCTTTAAGAGCAAAATGGGTCCCTTTAAGAGCGACCTGGGTCCCTGTAATAGTAACCTGGGTCCCTCTAAGAGCGACCTGGGGCCCTTTAAGAGCAAAATAGGCCCCTTTAAGAGCAAAATGGGTCCTTTTAAGAGCGACCTGGGTCCCTTTTAAAATGACCTTGGTCCCTTTAAGAGCAACCTGGGTCCCTTTAAGTGCGAAATGGGTCCCTTTAAGAATGAAATTGGTCCCTTTAAGAGCGACCTGGGTCCCTTTAAAAGTGAAATTGGTCCCTTTAAGAGCGATCTGGAACCCTTTAAGAGCGACCTGGGTCTCTATAAGAGTGATCTGGGTCCCTTTAAGAGCGAAATGGTTTTCTTTAAGAGCGACCTGGGTCCCTTTAAGAGCGACCTGGGTCCCTTTAAGACGGGAGCCAAGTTGCTCTTAAAGGGAAGGGACCCAACTCGCTCTTAAAGAGATGGCACCCAGGATTAAAGTTTCTCTTAAAAAGAAGTCTCTGGTAAAGGGGCGCTCTGGAAGTCACTGGTAAAGGGGCGCTCTGGAAGTCACTGGTAAAGGGGCGCTCTTTTCAAGCACTATGTGTTTCCCTGAAAATGCAAATCTAGTTTCTAATGTTTTTTCTTTTAATGAAATTATTATTATTTTTTTGCAATTAATTATTAATAAAATTGCCCTGTTGTGACCCTTATAACGGTTTTAGTTTTTCACCTACAGGGCTGTATGGGGTGTAATTTTTTGTGCCATTATCTCTAGTTTTTATTAATACCATATTTGTGTAGATCGGATGTTTTGATCACTTTTTATTATTTTTATTTATATATATATATATATATAATGTAACAGAAAATCGGTAATCCTGGCACTTTTCCCCCTCGGATTGCCCCTCTGCAATCACATCACGGGGGGAGATCCCTCCACTAGACCTCCACGAGTAGGGGAAAATAGCTATTTAAATGCAGCTGTCAGCTTTGACAGCTGCATCTAAATAGCTAATTAGCAGATGCGGCGATCGGACTGCACCCACTAACTGCCTCAGTCCTGGGCTACTAATAGCAGCTGGAATCACGGTGGTTCAGAGCCCCCTCCACTCTCTAAACTCCCCTACCCGACCCAAAACGTACAGTTACGTTCTGGGTCGTGAAGAGGTTATTGTGTACCTGTCAAAAAAAAAAACTTTTGATATGTCACAGGGCCTAAGGTGTCCTCACAACTGATCAAGAGAATGCGTGGGGAGAGATCCCTGCTCTGTGCCTATTTGAGTGAGACAGCACAATAGATTAAAGCCTTATACACGTGTTCTGTCTTTCACAGACAGCACGGTAGTCCAGGTCCCACCCCCCGTATGGCATCATCTACCGATATGATGCTGGGAGACGGAAACTGGTTGGAATATTGACACTATTCTTATCTGTGTTCACTATCAAGGGAAAGCCATCTGCAGCAGAGAGAAACAGACTGACGGGTTTGTACTGCCTATTATAACCTAGGGGGGGGGGGGGGGGGGGGGCACTGCAGGGCAGAGGATGATGAGTAAGCAGGAAGAGGAGAATAACAGCAGTGCAATATACAGCCTTTCTGGCCATAAAAACATATGGATTCACATGTTAGACTGCTCAGTGCTGGTCTGGGAACTTCTGAAGGTTTTCTACCGTGAGGTAAGATTGCAGGATATTGTTTTTAGTGGGTATGTCGGTAGACATTTATCAAGATTTAGTAAAGCCGGCGCGCCCTGTGCCCAACGTAGGCATTATTCAAAAATGTACACTTGCTCTAGAGCAGGTGTAGATTTTAGCTTGGTTTACAAATTTTCAGCTGTAAACCTTAATAAACGAGGCACAGGAGGAGGCCATGACTCCCCCCCCCCCCCCACGTTGTCATGTTCCCATTGCCCATCCATCGGACGAGCTCGGATTAGGGCTGGTGAATGCCATGGAGCAGGTAAGAATCTACACCTCTTTCGTGGCGTACTCCACAACTTCATAAATCTTGCCCATAGTGTATAGAAGGCCGCGTCTTATCTGCATCCACACTGCAACTGAGCATATGAAAAGCAGATGCAGACATGGAGTTTGCATGGTGGTAACCAGGGGCAAAAATGGCATATACTAGTGATAGTATACATACACAGGACAGCTTGTCCTGAAAAGTCACCTGACATTTAATTGTAACCTCAGGGCTGGTGAATCTTCTTTGCTGACGCTAGTGAGTAGAAAGTCTAACACATTTATTTAAATTGGCTGAACATACTTATGAGGAAAATGTCACAATTCTCAGAAGTATCATAGCAAACACTTGAATAAAAGCCAGACATTGCACTTTGAGATTTTAGTACAGATTGTTGGCTGACGTGGAGTAAATCACTTAATGAGGTTTTAATCCCCTAATATCCTATCTTAATATAATCTTCCTAACTGTGAATGTATTATTCTGAAGTCTTAATGACCTTAGCCATAGGTCGGTACTGTATGCTGGCTTGACAGTAAAGCTTTTACACGCAAAAGTAGAAATATATGAATCAATAACAAGGACATACATATAATAATATAATACATACATGTATATAATAATGACAGGGCCCCATAACCTCAACATTCACAATTGCCTCCCTTTAACAAAACAAACATCTGAAAAAATCCTTGTGTGACTGGCAAATGTGACAATTTCTGCTGTGATGACCAACTGTACATACATTAAGGGGGTTTTCCATATGTGCATTCAATCAAAAGCATGAAAATGCAATGAAACCACATTTCTTAACCAAAAGTTACTTGAAGGAAAATTTGTTGATGAACTACTTAGTGCTTAGTAGTGGTCTACTGGGCCAGCAGGGGTCTACTGGTAGCCAGTTTTATTTGCTTTCATGATACAACTGCAATATGAAGACCTGTAGATCTTCCCCAACAAATTTTCAGGATGCCTCCTTGATGGAATGGTTGCTCAGAAAGAAAGTGCTATAAGAAAGTGAATACTTGCACAGTTCTAGGTATGCCAGTCACTGTAAAGTCAGCAAAATCTTTGGATGTCTATTTTACCATTATTAGTGGTCTACACTTGGCAAGATTTTTGGGGCTTTGTTTCAGCTTGTACCAACTATGGCCTAAACATGTTCTCCAGCTGCACCTTTGCAACACATTGCAATAAAATATATTGCTAATGTTGACCCTTGTATGTGCAGTGGCCCTGGGTGCTGAAATGGCAACAGCAGGTGAGCTCTGGTGTTTTCACTGAGGTACCTGTCACGCTGCCTAGGAGTGGTGTTATCCACCCCTGGACATGCTGGCACTGAGCTTTGTAAGGGTAGCACAAGGTGTGGGTGCAGCAGAGATAAATGGGTACAGAGTCTAGCACTTAAACAAGTAATGACTTTTTCTTGACAACTTGGGATAGTATAGAGTACGACTTTTTGTACTCATGGTTAGAAGAAGTGAATTGAACAGAAGACCGCCTTTTGCCGAACCAGCCCAGGGACTGTCAAATTCAATAGCATGAGCCCCAGGCTTGAACTACTTAGCAAAGCTAATCCCTCAAGAATACCTGAGAAGGCCGAGCAGATACTAGTGGAATACTTCAGCTTAGGCCCTTTGTTTGACTTTAGATTGTCCTGACTTGCTAGAAGGATCCCAGGCGTAGACAAGATTGAACACAGGTGACAGTCACGTCCCCTCTGGGCTTAGCAGTGCATAGTTACTTAAAAGTCTCTCTCATAAAGAATCTGTAGCTGTGGTTTCTGAGTGAACATGTTTGTAAATGTTTGTATGTTCATGCGAACATAACGCTAATTGTTCTTTTTCGCTGATCACGTACAATTAGTTCAATGACCGGAATAGTTCTAATGATTATTTTCGAACGTATTTGAACCTGTGAACGTACGCAACTGCGCAATTTATGCTTTGCACCTGATAATCTGTACGCATGTGCGTAACTGTTGACCGAAACTTACGCTTCTGCATTGGGATGTTCGCTCATCACTATTCCTGACAAAGGCTCTGGCCCTGGGACAGACCCGGTAACAAACTACAGCAGGAACTCTCTATCTGTGTCTTGCTATCTTCACTATCTACTAAAGGAGACCCTCCCGCCAGAAACTAACTCACTTATACGAGTATAGGGGTGACTGGTCTAACCTCCTATTGGTGGGGAACATACCAGAAGGAAGGAAGGAAAGAGTGTGATAGAACAGAAGTGTGTAGGTACCTGCACCAGTGATTGGTTGAAACAGAACAGTGTAGAACACAAATTGACCTTTTGACCTTCAACTGTGCATAGGCCAAACAGGGAAGAGTGAGATACAAAGTGGTGCAGAAAGGCACCTATCAACCCAGAAACTTGTGACACCTGACAGAGTTATCTTTTGACAGGTGACAGACAAGACATAGCGGCAAACCTGTACTGGGACACTACACATGTTTTCCATTACTCAGAAAATCCTTATCCTCCCTAATTATTTGCTTATATATCAAATTTGGACTTTTCATGAAAAAAAAAAAATACAAAAAAAAAATAAATAAATAAATAAATAAATATATATATATATATATATATATATATATATATATATATATATATATATAATATATGTTTAGGAAGAATGATTGTCTCTACTAAACCAAAAAAATCTGCCATTGTGAAATGATTTTTCCATAATAAACCACCAGACTTTGCCGTTTGCTTCAGCAACTTGATGTTACCCAAACATAAATGAGATATATGAAAAAAAACTTAAGTTTTCAAGACTTTCTGCATTTTTAAATAATTAAGAAAACTTATACAGTTTATCCATTTGTAGTAATTAGAGATGAGCGAACACGATTCGATCGAGACGGTATTCAATCGAATATTGCGGAATTCAAAAGATTCAAATTCAATTGAATAGTGTGGCCAATACGCGGGAAACATTCAAAAGCCCTCCCATCGCAGTAGGCGCTTTTTTTTAATCCAATCACCTACCCTCATTGGATGGCTGAAACACATGACCTTGAATCTTAGATACTTGACTCCCGCTTCTCGACCGCAGATGCGCTTTCAGCCTAGCCAGAGAAAGATCTTGTAGCAGAGAGAGATAGGTTTTTAGTAGCGTTTTGGTCAGACAGTCTTACTACAGAACCCAAAAGTCCTTTTAAGGGCTAAGATACAGCGAAAAAGTCATCTCTGAATCCATAGCGCTACTCAGTGCTAAGGCATAGACAATAGCAGTAGCAGCAGGTGTATTCATTCCAGTACCCTGTGTGTACAAGTGACTTATAGGGCACATGATACCGTCTGTTCCAGTAGCCCACTAAAGGCACGTGATACATACTGTTACAGAAGCTCAGTAAAGGCACGTGATACCTACTGTTCCAGTAGCCAAGTAAAAGGTGAGTGATACATACTGTTCCAGTCTGCTAGGCATGGATGGGGAGAGGAGGAGGAATGGGAGAGTTATCCGTCTGGTGGGGACAGCCAGTTGGTTGTTAAGACTCTGGCACACATGGCAGACTTCATGTTCGACTGCTCGGAAAGGGACTGACGCGTTGTCCGTATAATGGACAGTAGCCAATACTGGATCTTTGCACTCCTGGACCAGATTTGCTCTCTTATTCCCCTACAGGAGAGGACCCAGCGGCTAAAGCAATACAAGTTTAAACTCCTGCAGACGATGATGGAGATCTTCCCAACCACCATCACTGACGGAAGAGAGGAGAGTTCATGCAGGAATGTTACAACATCCACGAGGTCCACGGGCAATAAGCCGAGACTGGACAAAATGTGGGACAATTTAATGGCACCCCAGTGCCAAACATCCAGCACTGGGGTGCCTCCTACCAACAGGGAGGACAAGTATCGGCGGATGTTAAGGGAGACCGTGACCCTGTCCTCCCCGATCCCTTGGTGCCATACACCTTTTGGGTGAACAAGCGGGACACATGGCTGGAGCTGTCTCTCTATGCTTTGGAGGTGCTGGCCTGTCCTGCCACCAGTGTCAGAGACGGTCATCAGCGCAACCGGGGGAATTCTAACCCAAAAGCGCAGCCGGCTGTCCATGGACAGTGCTGACTGCCTGACGCAGATGTTAAGGGAGTACGAGTACATGGCAGACCATGACCCTGTCCTCCCCGATCCCTTGGTGCCATACACCTTTTGGGTGAACAAGCGGGACACATGGCTGGAGCTGTCTCTCTATGCTTTGGAGGTGCTGGCCTGTCCTGCCACCAGTGTCAGAGACGGTCATCAGCGCAACCGGGGGAATTCTAACCCAAAAGCGCAGCCGGCTGTCCATGGACAGTGCTGACTGCCTGACGCTTATGAAGATGAACAACAACTGGATAGACCCAGAGTTCCAAACTTGTCGTCCACAGCAAAGCAGCCAACAATGAAGTGCCTTGTGCACTTCCCTCTCACATTACCTCCTACTCCTCCTCAACCTCTTACTTCCTCCTTAACCACTGACTGCACCTGTAGGGCCTACTAGACCCAATTTTTCCGGGGGCTCGCTTCAAGGGCCCCCAAGAGATTTTCAAAAGTAAAAACCTTTTGGGCCTACTATGGCCAATGTTTTCGGGGGCTCTACTCATCTTAGGCCCCCCATCTAATTTTTCCAGGGCTCAACTGATGGGCCTGGACCTAATTTTTCCAAGGCTCACCTGATGGGCTTGAACCTAATTTTTCCAGGGCTCATCTGATAAGCTTCAACATAATTTTTCCAGGACTCACCTGATGGGCCTCAACCTAACTTTTCCAGGGCTTACCTGATGGGCCTCACCCTAATTTTTCCAGGGCTTATCTGATAGGCTTCAACATAATTTTTCCAGGGATCACCTGATAGGCCTCAACCTAATTTTTCCAGAGCACACCTGATGGGCTTCAACCTAATTTTTCCAGGGCTCACCTGATGGGCTTCAACCTAATTTTTCCAGGGCTCACCCAATAAGCTTCAACCTAATTTTTCCAGAGCTCACTTGATGGGCCTCAACCTAATTTTTTGGAAGGCTGAAGTGCCTGGCTGCTACCTTGTTCGTGGAAGGCTTAGCTGAAGTGCCTGCCTTTGAGCATAGTGTATTCAAAATGAATGGAAGAAATCAATACAAATGCTGCATAGAGATCTAAATAACATATTTAATTATAAAATTAGGAAAACAAATAACGTAAAACATAAAACAACATTATAAAACAATCAACGCCTTTGGTGCAACTTTTCGATCTGGCCCTTCAGATTTCTCAGGTGCAGATCTCCTAAGGTGCGTATTGCCCCATATGCCCTTAAACAATTGGTCTGTCTCCTCCGCCAGCTGGTTGAGGGTTTCTATTACTGTTGAGGTAGAAAAGAGTTATGTGATGATTAGAAAATTTATACAGGTGAGGAAAAGCGATAATTTCCATACTGTAGTTTCTCAGGTTTCTGCCCTTACTATTTGCTACACGACAAAAAAGAAGGAGACAGCACTCCATGGTGGGGTTCAACCAGATAAAACGAAGGAGAGGAAACACAAGGTAACCCTCACCTGGTAAGGTTGTGCTAGCTAGGAGGCACAACACTCAGAAGCACATGTGAGACAGACCGCAGCCACTCCCGATATCCTCCAGGGATCAATAGAGCAACGATTCCTCCAACCACAAACCCAGGGGTTTGAGGGCGCAGGTCCAACAAAAAAATAAAACTAGAAAATATATTTATTAAAAGACTCAACGCGTTTCGGAACCGCTCCGGTTCCTTTCTCAATTTTATACATATATTTTCTAGTTTTATTTTTTTGTTGGACCTGAGCCCTCACACCCGTGTGTTTGGGGTTGAAGGAATCGTTGCTCTATTTGCTACACGAGTTTGGAGGATTAGGGAAGCCTTACTTACGTCCCCAAGGGTCGGAGCTAAAAAATAAAAGCGCAAATTAGCCTATGTTTTCTAGAAAGAAATTCCATCTGCAACACATGTTATTTTACTAAGCATTTGAAGACAAGCTCGATTCTGGAGCCCTTGAGGTCCGTGCTGGAGGCGTGCTCTGGGGAGCTGGGGTCCTTGCTGGCGATGGGGTCAGAGGGGCTGGGCTTCTTAGTGGTGGCGGTGTGGGAGGGTCTGTCCTTGGTGGTGTTGTATGAACTATCTAAAAATAAATAAACAAAAACAAAGACCTGCCACACGCTCTCCCGTAGCGGCGGCTCTCCTCTTCTCCCTCTGAGCACATGTGGTGTGTAACGCACTGGGTCTGCGCTGCACGCAGGCTCGGACTGGCCCACAGGGGAGCAGGGGAATCCCCCGGTGGGCTTTACCCAATGGTGGGCCCCTGAGCAGGAGGTCTGCATCCCTGTTTAGCAGCTTCAGGATGACATATAATCCCCCAGTTAGTTTCATGGGACTTCACCTTTCAAGAAACTTAAGTGGACAGCTGTGCTGTTTGCATAGAGAAGGGATGGGGAACCTTCGACTCTCCAGCAGTTGCAAAACTACAACTCCCATCATGCCTGGACAGCTCCTATACATTAGAACAGGGATGAGGAATCTTCAGCCTTCCAGCTGTTGCAAAACTACAACTCCCCATCATGCCTGGACAGCTCCTATACACTAGAACAGGGATGGGGAACCTTCAGCCTTCCAGCTGTTGCAAAACTACAACTCCTGTCATGCCAGGACAGCCTTCAGCTGTCCAGGCATGATAGGAATTGTAGTTTTGCAACAGCTAAAAGGCTGAAGGTTTCCCATCCCTGCCATAGAGTGTCTGACCAGTTACTAACAGTGAGCAAGCATTGCCAGTCACATACTCAGCACTGTGCAAAGTCGCTATAGTAATGTGAAAGGTTTCGCGATGGGTATATCTGGTGTATGTAGTGTGGGCCCCTAGAATAAAATATTCCCTGGTGGGCCCAAGGTACCCCAGTCCAAAACCGGCTGCAAGTCCTGTTACATTGTATGAACATAGCCTATATACTGTACATGTATGTACTGTATATGCAAATGTTTACACTTACAAGACGGTCCCAACTGACGACTTTCATCCGCTGTGGGCCGAACAGCTTCCCTTCTGTGGTGCCGCCGCCTTTGTTAGATCTTTCTTAGATCTTAAAAAAAAAAAAAAAAGGGATGGATGTCATCATCATCATCATCATCCTCAGCTGTTTTATTCCTAAAAAGCTCAATAATTATATTATGAGAGAAGGGCCATATGCTGTGGGCTGCACATGACAAGCGGAGGGAACATATGATATATGTGGGCCTATGTGTTGGCAATCGGGTGGGGGTTCTGTGGGTACAAAGTAAAAGGGTCATGAAAGTCCCCAGTATATCACACACCTTAATAGCAGATCCAAGTATATTTCATATTCCAGTCTCAGGAATCCAGTATATTACACATCCCAGTATCACAACTCCAGTATATTACACATCCCACGATCAGGCTTACAGCATATTAATCACCGTGCCGTATCTCTGCAAGTTTCCAGGGACTTTTATACTTCAGGTCTGGCCATTTCTTTTGTATTTGGACGGGGGTCCTTATCTTGTTGAGATCATGCTGGAGGGCACGTATCACCTTCATTACTATACGTCTTTTATGGCTGTTTGGGCTACTGACAGGGACACGTTCTAAGCCATAATCCATTTGATCCATGATTTTCACATTAGCTTCAGCTCTTCATGGCCAAAAGCGGACGATCGCCTGGGCATTTTTCTAACTCTCCTAATCTCTGCTCAGCTGCGACCTAGCGTTCGTACAGCGTAATGCGTGATACTTGCGAATAACATGACGCTCTACAGATGCACATTGGAATCATGTATGTAAAGCTGCGCAAGAAATACAAACTAAATGTGTGAACATTGCCGTAAGCGTTCGTAAAGCGTTCTCAAATATTTTTCCTTCGCAACTGCGGTGAGTTGCATTATACTGCGATTTTGGGGTGTTGGGTGCACCCAGGCATGCTCCCTCTGATGTCCCAGTGTCATTTCGGAGGTGTTGGCATCATCTAGGGAGGTTTCATGGGGGACTTGTGACTTCCAAAAGGTCGAATTTGGATTTCCAAGTGCCAAGAATTTTTTTCCCATAGACCATAATGGGATTGAATATTAGTTTGAATAGTCGAATCTCGGTGACTAATCGATTTGAATTCTCGAAAGTCGAATATTTCACTACTCGCTCATCTCTAGGAGTACTATTTCTGTGAGTTTTCTGCAATTTTTATATCTGGAACTGCAACTGTTTTTTTTTTTTATAGCAAAACTGCATCTACTATCTTTTGGGCGCAGTTTTCATTCCAGTTTTATGAACAGAAAGAATTGAATTGTATTGCCCCAATTTGCTAATTCTAGTATTAACTTATTTACCAGTTTTTACATATTGGATTCTAAGACAGTGGGGAAAATATGTGTTTAGGTGTATTATTCTGATTCTTGTGGTCCTCAAATGAAAAAAACAAAACAGCACAATTTTTTTCCCCAATTAAATTTTATTCAATAAAGAGTTATATAAGACAGTACAGAGCATATCAAAGAACATAAGACCTTGCAATGACATATATCTACATAATATGCTCCTTTAGAAACTTACAATTTTTTAGAGTAATTTTGTCTAGATTACTGCTAGAAGGAACTTGTGCACCTATAGCGCCACCTTTCTAATCAATTTTTGTTTTACATAACATATAGAACTTATGACTATACGGGGAGATTTCTCAAAGAGTGTAAAATATACCCTGGTGTAAACTGCCCAAAGCAAACAATCACAGCTCAGCTTTCAGCTCTGGCAAAAATGAAAGCTGAGCTGTGATTGGTGACTATGGGCAGTTTACACCAGTGTATATTTACACCCTTTGATAAATCTCCCCCATAGTGTACTGGCTTGATCCACCGCTCCTCTCTTTCTCTTAAGACAAAGCATCATCCACTGCTGCCTTAGTAGGCTTAGCTGGACCTTGTCTCGGAGCTCCTCCCCTCCCCCTTGAGTGATCTTACCATCTTTAAACAGCATCTCCAGACCACATTGTCACGCCTAGCCATATACACATACACATATGCATTTTATTGGGACATTTAGGGAGGTTAGAATGAGGTGTGTTTACTGCATGCTACATTGTGCTGGGAAATAATGCAGCAGGTGCTACAACCTCACTGATTGGGTATTAGTCTGCTGTGAAATATGCTGCAAAACAGCAAAAATCCTTGTGTGTATAGGCCCTATTTCATGGAACGATTATCGGCCGTATTCGGACGATATTGGCCGTTACGTCCGATAATCATCCCGTGGAAGGGAAGGCAACGATCAACCGACATCGTTCATGTTGGCTGATCGTTCTGTCGTTTGTCTTTCAAACATGTTGAAAGACAAACGACTTATACAGCAACTATCTGCTGCCGTCGCTCCGTGGAATAGGAGCAGCGGCAGCAGACCGCTGCTGTATGCTATGGGCTGACTGGACGTTCAGCAATCACCCGAGCAGCCCCCCCCCCCCCAGCGCTCTCTGTGGCCCCTCCCACACTTGCCCACTTGCTGCTGCCGCAAGGATTGGCGGCTGCAGCGAGCGGGAAACGAGGAGCAAATGAGCGCTAATAGCACTTGTTTGCTCCTGTCAGTCGGCCTGTGGAATAGAGCCTTAGGGTATATTCACACGGGCGGGCTCGCAGCGAGATTCTCGCTGCGAGCCCGGCAGGTCCTGGCAGTTCCCATACACTACATACTTGCTGCGGTCTAAACGACTGCAGCGAGTATGTAATTATACCGCCCTTAACCCCTTCTGCTCCCGCCCGGCTCCCCCGCTGTAAGCATACTTTACCTGTCCTTGCTGCACGGGTCCGGCGTCCTGCTCTCCCGCCCGGCCAATCAGTGTGTTGCCCAGCCGCAGCCACTGATTGGCCGGGCGGGAGAGCAGGACGCCGGACCCGTGCATTTATTCGCATCTGGCCCTTTTCCGCCACAAAAAAAAAATACACATTTTTTGCTTCATAAATGTCCTCCTTACAGTTCATTCTACATGACTCTGTAGATTCCTGTACTTTTCCCTTTCATCTCTTCAGTACAAATGCAATTTTGAGTTCTGTTCCTATACACTACCAATGACGTAGGCATCAATTTGAGTTTGTCACACACTTTTATAGTCTCTGATGATTGTCTCACAGACAGGAAGGGCTGACTGCAAGGTCATATGGGGAAGATCATTGGCTACCACCAGAGGCCATGTGATCAATCATCATCATCATCATCACATTAGTCATGTGCTGAAATATATGTCTGTTGCTGCTGCCATTTTGAGTTTTTCTCCCAAAATGAATTTCAATGTTAGATTTTGTAGAAACCTTAATATTTTTCAAATTTCCGGTCAAATCCTTTTTGTTATGGAACCATTCACACATCTATATAGAAATGACCGCCTGTATGTTTTGTGATGACCAGTTCATGTTTTATCTGAAGATGAAGTATTTGTTAAACTTCAAAATGCTTTAAATGTGTGGAAAAGAAAGACATTTAATCTTAGACCATGGTTAGCATGTGGATCTCCACACTTTATTTTTGTTTGCGTATCTTGGTCTTCATTGATAAGTTTCTCTGAGGGTACAAACCCACTTGACGTATTTGCTGCGTGAATCAGTCTCAAAAATAAGCAGGCAAAACGCAGGTTGGCTTTATACAAATGTTCTGCGTTAAAATACGCAATTGCGTATTTTTGAAGCGTGAAGCTTGTTGTTAGCAAAGCATCAGTTGTTAACAACCTGTGCGAAAAACGCATGTAGCTTCACACTTCAAAAATACGCAATTGCGTATTTTAACGCAGAACATTTGTATAAAGCCAACCTGCGTTTTGCCTGCTTATTTTTAAGACTGATTCACGCAGCAAATACGTCAAGTGGGTTTGTACCCGGGAATGAATAAAGGATCTGGTGGCTTCAACCTTTATACTCTGTGCAGTGGACATAACCCATGTGGTGCTTGTTCCTTTGTTTTTTTTGTATTTCTTTTAAGCTCCTATTGTTGCAATATACTTGCGGGCTAGCTAGTGTTTTTTATTTTTATTTCTTTTTACTATTGCAACCCATTTAAGCTCTGTCCTGATTATTACAAGACAGGCAAACCAAATAAGAAAGAACAGCATGCGTCCTAGGAGTCCTTTACAGGCAGTACAACTTTAGCTCCTGAAAATCACATTTCTTTAAGGTTTCAGTTCTGTAGCCAAGCAAATACAGATTTTAATGACAGTAATTAAAATATCAAACATCTTACTGGCTGCAGTGCAAAATAGAAGAGCCACCTGAGGTGTCAAATATTTACTTATCAAATGTTTTTTACAGCCAAACTATGCAAGCAGTTCCTCCTCTTCTGCGTAATTTCTTAATGCACCTGTTTATGCACAAGGGTTGCTCGGGGCCTCTTGCAATCATATAATGGGCTGACGATAGCTCTTTTAGCATAATGACAATTGTGATATATTATCTATGGGTAAAAAAAAACTCTTATGAACTTCTGCAACATAAATCTGTAACATTTTGTAGTTGTTTGAAAACCCTATCCTCATGTAGTTACAAATAAATCTGTCAAAGGCTTGTATCCCAAGGCTGAGTCCCAAACCCATTCCAATTAAGGCTGCGTTCACACTACGTATATTTCAGTCAGTATTGCAACCAAAACCAGGAGTGGATTAAAAACACAGAAAGGATCTGTTCACACAATGTTGAAATTGAGTGGATGGCCGCCATATAACAGTAAATAACTGCAATTATTTCAATATAACAGTCGTTGTTCTAAAATAACAGCAAATATTTGCCATTAAATGGCGACCATCCACTCAATTTCAACATTGTGTGAACAGATCCTTTCTGTGTTTTTAATCCACTCCTGGTTTTGGTTGCAATACTGACTGAAATATACTGACTGAAATATACATATACTGACTAAAATATACGTAGTGTGAACGCAGCCTAAGGCCGGGTTCACACGCTGTAACAGTGCGGCCGTAAAAATTTCTGTCCCGTATATATCCGGGTGGTGTTGCGGCTGGATTAGAAAAGCACTTACGGTGTTATCGTAAGAGTCCGGCCGTAGTGTCATGATGTTTCTTGGCTTGTTTGGCCCCGGTCGAAAAGCATGTAATTTATTCATGAATCTGCCCCCGGCCCAAAGAAGCACACCCACATCCCTATAAAATCTCCGCCCACTCGCGAAGTACGCCCATATGCTTTTTGTGTTTTGAAGCAAGGCAACAAATTGATCAAGATGTCTGATGAGGCAAATAATGTGCCCTATGGGCCAGCACGGCGAATGAGGCTGCGCCGCAAACACCAGCCCCTGGTGCTTGGTGTCCTATGGAACCTTCGTCATTATTACCTGCGTTTGTGTGTAAGTATTATTTTAAACGTTTTTTTTTTTTTTTTTGAAGCTTTATGTACCTTTTTTAGAAATAGCCTTACAAACTGTTTCGGCTTATAATCCGTAAACCATTGATTTAAATGTATTGTTTATGCAAGCTCCCTTAAGTACTGTTGACAAAAGGTCCTTAAATGCAACAGTGTAATCATTTTCTGACTAAGTGAGATGTCTTCAAAATTATGAATGTCATTTTTTTTACAATTCTTCTCAGAGGCAAAAAGACGCAGAGCAGCGCCGTCTGCAGGAGGTGGGACGGCGATATTGGGTCCACCCCATCAATGTGCGGAGGGAGACCCGTGGCCACATTGGTTGCCTGTATGAGGATTTGCGCCGGTATGTCGATTTTAATAGATAAAAGTAGGATAATCTTTGAATGTAATATGCTAATGTAAACGTTACTGTCCCCAAATGTTTGGTCCAAAGTCCATTATGTTTTTTGTTGGTTTTGGTTTATCCTTACAACGTTTGATGTTAATTTCGACATTTGTAAACCCTATTACATCTTCCTATGATGTGTGTTTGTGTGTAATATTTGTGAGCAATATTTTTATTCATTTCTTGCAGCCATCCTGACAAGTTCCAGGACTTCGTCAGGCTGCCTATGGAGGCGTTTGATAATTTGCTTTCGATTTTGAGCCCACATCTCCAGAGACAGGACACCTACATGCGGAAATCCATCCCTCCTGTGGCCCGTCTGCTCATAACGTTAAGGTGAAGAGGCTTTTGTTTAATTGGGACTATTTGTTCATGGATTTTAATGTAAATGTAATATTGTCTTAAAAGATGTAATAATGTAATATTTAGATGAATGTGAAATAGAATCGAATGTAATTTTGTTTTTTTTGTTTTTTTTTCCAGATTCTTGGCGACAGGGGAGAGTTATGCATCCTTGCACCTCCAATTCCTTGTTGGTAAGTCCACCATCTCTGGAATTGTGAGGTGCACGTGCGGCGTGATCTGGGAGCATTTGCAGCCCATCGTGATGCCCAGTCCGACCCGGGAGATTTGGTTGCAGTCAGCAGCAGGCTTTCAGTCTGTGGCCAATTTCCCCAACTGTATAGGGGCGGTTGATGGTAAGCACATACGTGTGAAGCAACCATCGCGATCAGGATCACAGTATTTCAATTATAAGAAATTTTTTTCTGTGGTCCTGATCGCGGTTGTTGATTCCACGTATTGTTTCCTTGCCATTGACGTCGGCTCCTATGGCAGTACTGGGGACTCCCGGGCGCTACTGAGATCAGAGTTTGGGAGGCGAATCCTGTTAGATCGCGTGACTCTACCTCCTCCCACTCCTCTTCCGGGTACCACGCATCCCGCTCCATTCGTCATGGTAGGGGATCAAGCCTTCCCTTTACTGAACAACCTGCTGCGCCCTTACCCACGGAGAGGGCTGGATGAACGGGGGAGAGTATTTAACCGGAGGCTGAGCCGGGCACGTAACTTCGTGGAGTGCGCCTTCGGAATCATGACTAGTCAGTGGAGAGTGTTTACCACTGCCCTGCAGTTGAACTTGGGCACAGTTGACATGGTCATTAAAGCTGCCTGTGTTCTCCACAACTACCTTCGGGACTATGCTCCCACCCCGGAGGTGGACGTGGAGACACTGCCAGCTTTTAGTGCCCCTATCAACTATGGCCAAGGGAGACAACTCAACCGCGGGATAGTGGTCAGGAACCTCTTTGCTGACTACTTCATGACTCCTGAAGGCGCCGTGCCCGTGCCCCTTTCACAGCCTCCGTTATGAGCCACGGCCACAGGACTGATGTTTTTCCGCATGTATGTCACCTGTCTCTGGGATGTGTTTTTTTTTTTTTTGTTTTTTTTTCTTTGAGCCAGATGTCTTTGCTTATATTTAATTTGGCTTATATTTTGATTAAAAATATACTATATATTTTGGTATTCAACTAAACAATGTGTCTGCCTTTTCTATGTATGTCAACCATGTTGTGTGTTCCCACATATTTGTATTGTTCGAAAATACACATAACCTCACTAGATATACTACTGGGCAGTAATTATCGAGCATGGTCACATCCTGCTAATGTTAATTGGATAGTCCTTTCAACCTAGTGTGCAGAAACATTGATGTGATCAAAACATGTGTATTTCCTATGGAGTGACCAGCAGGGTGCGCACTATATGTCTAACTTTCTAGTCTGGGATATGTAACAGGATCTGATATCTTCTAGTGACACAGTCCATCTCACTTCTTAACAATCACCATTAACCCACCACATATATCCCTCCACACATCACCCAGGTGCGCCAGCTGGATGTGGTCTACTTAGGTTGCGGTTCCCGAAACAAATCTTAAAGATAAGTAAAACCCAGAATAGTGTATAAAAAGAGGATAAATCTCGCTCTTTACTTTATGACCTGTTCCCTGTCTACAGTCATCTCCTGGCTTTGTTATCAAAAATCGATCACATCAATCTGCCTGTGTAAACGCTACATTATGTAGTTTATTGTGTGTACGTTGATATATCCTCCACTTTGTACATAATGACCACATGCTGGATGTCCTGCAGGAGGCGATTTCCACTCCCATCGGACAGATAGCTCCATGTGGAAATGATAGTGTCATGATAATAAACATTAATGTCCAAACAAATTTTAGTGATCATCACAAGCCTCTCCTGCTCTGGCCACTTCCAGCCTTGGCCACAGATGTCAGCATAGAGCAGGGTCAGACCTGAAAAACAAGGAATCGCAGCATTCACTACATCTTCGGTAGTGGCTTCACAATACGTGTATTTCACTCAGTATAGCTAACAAAAACAGTAGTGGATTCAAAACACACAAAGGATCTGTTGACACAATGTTGTCATGTAGTGGATGTGCACCAGAAAAACTCTAAATTAGGAAATTTTAAAATAACATCCCTTCTTAGAAAAGAAATGCCAATATTTCACATTAAATGGCGCACATCCACTCAATTTCGACATTGTGTGAACAGAGCCTTTATGTGTTTTGAATCCACTACTGGTTTTGTTAACAATATTGACCCAAATATACTGACTCAAATACACGTATTGTGAACCTACTACGAACATGTAGTGAATGTTGCTATTCATTGTTTTTCATGTATGACACTGCTCTCTGCTGACATCTGTGGCCAAGGCAGGAAGTGGTCAGAGCAGGAGAGTGTTGGGCTGATGAATCTAATACTTAACTACATTATTATTTCCTATCATGACACATTCATTTTTACACATACAGCAATGTGTCAGATATGATTAGAAATATCCTCCTGAAGGACATCCAGCATGTGTTATTTCTCTACAAACGTCAAGCATACAAGTAAATTGACTAACACACAATAGCAACATTCAATACATCTTTCTATGCAAACAAAGTCCACTAAGTGTTTTTAAGCGTATTTCGTAGTTCCTTAGTGCCAGTCAATAATCATTTATGTGTTTTTAACCCTTAACCACTCAAACATAAACAAGTAACAAAAAAAAAATTATGGAAACTAGAAGATATGTCGAAATGGATTTATTACATGTAGCCAAAAATTCACATTCACATGATAGTGTGTGTGGGTGGATGTGGGCGAGGGTGTGTGGAGACTACTTTGGACCATGTTGACAGAAGTTAGAATAGTGTGCAGAGGCACTAGTCTGGGCAATATGTGAAGGCCACAGCCAGCCTGACTGTATTCTGGCAACACAAAACTAAAAGGGACATCACAATCCCCACAAGCTGTTACTGTCATCCCTAGCTAATGTGATGCCAGACCTTGTAAACAGTGTGTTATTGATGTGGTCCTGGTGCGCAGAAATGTTTGTAAAATATTAATGCTAGTAAGCCGCGGTTGGCTACAGTGGAACAGACAAGGGGTGGTGTTGGTGTAGCTGAGTAGAGGGAGTGCGGAACTAACACAAATGTTGTTGGACGGTCAAGGCACATGTCACTCTCTCTCACCAGGCTCCACAGGACCCTCTTGGCATCTTGGTGGTGGAGTCCTGGCCACTCCCTCTGCCAGATTAGGTTCTTCATTCTCTTCATCCGATGAGGCCTCTGCTGGTTGCTGAACTAGTTGTGGTCTGAGGAGAAAACAACACTGGTCACAATCTAAGATGGCACTTTTGTTTAAGGACATTTTTTGGCATATAAATAAACTCAATGCATCCAATGCAGGATTTGACTCTGCCTGCTTTCACACTATTTTCTATGTACGAGGTGTCACAATAGACATTTTTACACTATATTGAGACACTGTTCACCCAAAATGTTGGTCTTCAGAAGGCCACCCGAGTGGAACATTCTTCGCCCCTATGGACACATTGCGTCCATTGTTTAAAGATTATTAATACACTCCACGCTATTGCCATAAATGGTATTTCATGTTCTGGATTAGATCCTGGAGTGATCAAGAGCTGTTACAAAAGCGGTTAGGCCAGGCTGCATTTGTTAGTTATCTTGTGTCCAGCAGGGGGCGCATCATCTTAGCTCAATGGATATTCCTCTAAAGTGTTCACTAAATATACTGCTCCCCCTGCAGGAGCCGCAAATGTATATAATCTATATAAATATAACACATGTCTATGTCTGCACACATAAGACACTGACCTACTTCTGTCATCATCTGATCCTACCATGGACACATGTAATTAACACACACACTTACCTGCGGCGTCTGGTGGAATTCAAAATGAAACGCAGCATTGGGGCAAAACGCAAAGCGGCCAGTTCTTCTTCTGAGGCCCCACGCCTCATCAGCTGCCGTCGCTGCCTGATGAATCTGTCACTCACACTGGACCACCTGGTCTCCACATAGTTTGCTTCAACAAAAAGCAGACACACATTAGGAATATATCAGCGTCAGGTGACCATAACACTAGAGTTTATTGTTTGCCACAGTGGCTAAACAACTTACCAATTCTCCATTGCTGTAATCTAGTATGCTGGTCCCAATCTGGGTATACAATCCGGCAAACCTCCCTCCATGCGGCACTCCGCATTAGCCGGCTTCTGTACCCAGGCGCAGGGCCGTCCCATAGCAGTGGGCGAGCATGGACCTGAAAAGAAGACAAAATTACAGTAACGTCTTAGAAATTATTAGTCATTAAGGTCATAGCTACTACACCCATTTCACATGCTACACGCCATGTTTGATTGTAAATAGTACGTCACTTATGTGGGTGGGGTCTCCAGCTAACTCCCTCCCTCCATGAAGTTTGCTGGCGGCACATATCATATACACAGTACACCACTACTCACATCATGTCCTCATACTATTTGTGGAAAATATATGTGCTTACTACTATGGAATGGAACCCCACAATCCCTCGCGGGGGTCTGGTATTGGATAGCGACACGGGGGGACCCGCCTCCTCTCTGTAGTATCGCCACCTCAGCACTGGGCGTAGCGGGGGGGGGGGGGTGTTGACAATTGTGTGTCGTGTGCTCTGCGAATTGCTATGTCACACCATGTAACGCTGCTCAGCTTACCCATTTGTGTCCGGCCTTGTCACGTCGTAAGCCGCTGCACTACAAGTGCCATAATGGGCGGCCACGCCTCTTTGAACGTGGCTGCTGCGTATTGTGTGTGCTTCCGACGTTACAACGCCTGACAAAGTAGAAAGCAGAGCAGCGCTAAAAGCCGAAGTACTCATTAGCCGACCAGTGAACATAATTAGCACAGCACACCAAACACTCCGGCTAAACAACCACCCCGCTACGCACAATGATGACGTGCATGTACTACAGAGAGAAGGCGTGTCCACGCTGTGTCGCTAGCCTATACCATCAGTCTGCGCCGGATCTTGTGCGTGATTTGCGTACTATTAAAGCGACCTCCTTATGATGACACTATGAGCACATTATGGGAGGATTTCTCCTATGTATGTGCCGCCAACACCCATCATGGAGGGAGGAGGGAGGAGGGAGAGAGTTCGCTGCACGGCCATCTCGCTAACAGCAAACATAAGTCACGCCCTGGTTGCCCACCAACATGTGCTATTACAAGGACAATTCCTCGACTAGCCATTACTTACAAATCTCGGCTAAAATATGATGTGCGTTACATGCTCCTAAATAGCTAACACATTCACAGATTTTGAGGAGACACACACATATGAAAAGACAAATGCAGTCATTGCTCGATTTCAAGCGCCCCCTGATGGCAAACAGATAGGAATTACACACAATCGTACTTACATCAACTACTGTGAGCGATGTATCGTGCCACTAAATGACTATGGACAATCGTACACATTAAATAAATATTATCTATCATCTAGTGATCATGACATTATCGATTTTGTTTCACGAAATAATTTCTCACTTAAACAGGCTGCAATAACAGAGTTTGGGACATAAAAAATAACGCTATAAAAGCCAATCATTCTAAATTACATGCATGTAAATGTGAGTCACACAACAAATGACAATCATACATTAAGTCACAGGCACACAACTATCTTCTCCGAGTGCAAAGGAGGATCTAAATGTGTGTATCGAACGATCTTATCTATGTATAAAGCACTCCTAACACCTCCAGAAAATACTTACTTCACTGATAAGCTGGCCGACGTCTATAACCGATCGATCAATATCCATCTCTGGCTCCAGGTATCACTCAGGCTTTAGTGTCAAAGAAACTTATTCTTCCAGCGACGGTTTTAAAACTGCAGCTCTTCAAATGCAGACACAGGATAAATAACCTTGGCTTCTACCCATAGGAACTCAAAATGATACATTTGTTATCTCCATCCAGTCACGGACACGGCCTAGGTGAAGCCTGGACACAAACAGTTGTTACATTCATCCCTGTATTTAGTGTTCTATTAAAAAAAAAACAAGGAAAACCCAAAATACTACACCGTGAGAAATGTGTAGAAAAAAACATTTCAATCCTGGGAAGCTTAAAAAAAGTAAATTGTTTCTTCTATCATCCTATGTCAAGGCCAACTGGCAATCCTGCTCTCATCACATAGATGCAACTAGCCACAGTGCAGGGTGCCACTCAGATACATGCACTAACAATGCTATATAATAAATGGCCCACAAACACACAGCATTCCTTTACCTTCCGGGCCAAAAGGCACCTGCAAAGGTCCAGGACACATGTCCACTCTCAGACAAGGCCGAGAGCACACCTGTACCAACGATACCTCATACCCAGCCCTCAGGCCAGGCACTCACTGGTTGTCAGTTAATAGCAAACAAAGGTGTAATCTCCAGAAGGAGAAAACTGGTGCGCAGCCATGAAATGACCACAGAACAACAGGTTTGTTATTCCTAGATTCATTCCTTACACCCCTTTGTTTGCACCATGTGGTAGCTACTTGCCGCTTGGGCCCCACTATTTTGGTGATCCGTTCTATATTGAAGCTACCGAACCGGTGGATCAGCCCAGCCACTATGTCCATATGTGAGCGCACACACTCATTTACATATGCAAATAACCAGCCCTTTTCGGCAAAGGCCAATGTTGAATAGAAATGTAGGTTAGTTTTCAGTTTTGGTACTGACAGGGTTAAGAAATAGTGAATTACCATATGAAATCGAGCCTTTGTATTCAGACTGATAAAGTGTTGGCATCTGGATACATGGCTAATAGGCATGTCGCATTAATGCAAATGAGAACGCAAAACAAAGTGCACAACCAGCTAAACTTTTTCAGGGAGAGGAGAAAAACTGAGATATGATATAAATACACAAGGAATTTTATTTGTAAACATTATCAGACTTGTCAATCAATATGATGTCACAACAGTAAAGTAAAAGTTAGATTAGGACAGAGGGGGAAGGGCGCATGAAGCTGCAGCTTACTGCATACAGATCATTGCATTCTGCTGCAGCCTCCCAAAGGCCGATCTCGGGGGCCAGTCTAGGAGCAGACTATCAGATATTCATCCAACACACACTGAGTCAATCATTAGCGTAGTGACAGAAGATGTTAATAAAAGCTTGAGACTCGGGGGAAATGTTACATATATATCATCAACACATCCATCAACTGCACTATGCGCAAAGCCAAAACCAAAAAAACCATAAGAATCTAAATTCACATGTTTTGTCGGTTAAAACATGTGAATATATCCTTGATGTCTGATTGTAAACTCTGTAGGCCTCGCCATATTGTAAATGGTGAGTTTATTATAGGATACACAACATTCTGTAAGCTAGAGTTAGTTTTGTAACCTTGAGGCAAAGCAATACATTCAACCTCACAATCTAGAGACAACAACGCAGATGTGTGTGGAAGAATGTGAACTATTCGACTTCACACACACAATGTAGCATTGTTTTATCCAGGCCAAAATCTAGTATGGATTGCATAGTGGGTCATTAAAAGACTTCGAATGTGTCATTAAATATTATATAGATATGAATTATACTTTAAATTCATCATGTTCTGTCTGAAATATCACATGAAACTGATTATTGTGTAGAAATATTCCAAAAAAATAGGAAACATTTTACACATAAAGCTTATGTGCAAGATCATGAGTCAAACATATACAACAAAAGTCATGAATGGCTGGAAAAACACGACACATCAGACACTTGCATTTAGGAACTCATCTATTTGTATTACAGTACATTTTTGGCCTTCTTGACGTTAACATTTAGTCACATATTGTTTCTGCTACCAAGGTCCCATACACACAAGAACCATTCACCCTGGAGATAGCTAAAGGAAAGACATTATGATTGTACTTGTTTCTATAGATTTTATTAAATGAGGATCTTAGCAAACTGTTTTTTCAAACAGAGTGTACCATGTCACCACGGTAAGGTGTCCTCAGGGACATGGACCCTACTCTACCCTAACACAAAATGACCTCTCTGGCCGTGAAAAAGGAGACCACTTGCCATAAACAAAAGCAAATAAAATAAAAAATTAAATCAATATAAAGAGAAAAAATTGTAACAAAATATAAAATAACAAATATGATGTATTGCCTCATACATCACATAGTAGAAATCATAAACGTGGTGGGTTACGAGATGCCCGAGAGCGCCGTCCACGCCGTGGCTGGCGCCTAGGAACGGCCCTAGTACCCTCAGATGGAGGGGGCATGGCACCAGGTGGCTCTGGGGAAACTGCTGGGGGGACAAGGGGGGAGAGAGGTGTGGGCACAGGTGGGGGCGCAGTGGTCTCGGGGAAAACATAGACCTGCGGCGGGCTATGTGGCCTCCGTGAGTGTAACCCATACACCGATTGTAGGAGGGCGCCCACATAGGAAGGGTCGGGGAAAGTATCGGGGTCAACCTGCTCGTGACACGACAGCACGAATTCTGTAACGATCCGCGCACTACGTGCCAGATTAGTAGGGAGATTCCGTAAACGGACTCCCAGATAGTAGCAGAAGAAGTCATTCTGATCATCTCCTCCATCAAACCGCCTGACAAAGTTGATAACAGAATGATCCACCTCACTCAATGCTGAATGAGGTTCTTCTTGATCCCGGCGCCTCCTGGTGGTGGTAGTGGGCCTCGTGAGTGGCTGAGTTGGCCGAGCTGCCAGGGGCACACCACTAGGACCTGCACCAGATGTTGATGGTGCTGCAGCCTCCTCCTCTTCCTGCATGGAAGTAGACCCAGAAGGTCCTGGCATCTGCTCCGTGCCCTCAGAAAGAGTCGGACTGCCAGGCTCCTGTGATGGCGGTGGCGTCGCACTCTCCCCCTCCTGCTGTGATGCTGCAACATCAGCACCACCAGCATCCTGTCCTCCCGGTGGGTCAGAGAAATTGCCACTGGTTCTGTGGAGAGACAGAAAGGTTAGCTAATATGGACCCATTCATAAAGGTACTTCATATATAGAATTGGTTAGTTTGGCTAACATACACTATGAAGAAATGTGTGCTTTGTTAACACGAATACATTATATAGTACTATCACCATCCTATGTTAGGACATACAACTATTTATAAAAAATCATTCACATTAGTGTGTAAAAAAAATTCAAATAAAGGAATATATTTGAAAAATGTTCCCCTTTCTGAGTGTGGAAACAATGCTCTCATCTTCATGGCATGTTGTGGGCATGGAAGCATTGTGGTGACAACACAACAACAAGTGTTTTTTAATGTCACACAGCATGGAGAGGGGCCTGAGTTAGTCATGTGACCAGATACACAAGCATCCAGTAAGAGGCCTGTGTACCTGTCATTGATCCCCGCAGGCCACACTGAGACAGTGACAGAGCAGCAGGCCGACCAGCATGGAGTATTAAAGGAAGTGAATAGTGTGGCCCGGAGAACAGCTCTCGGACTGCTTAGTACTGTAGGACACAAAAAATAAAACATTAGCCGCTGCATGCAAACGGCCATTTCATTCACCATGCTTACTGGCTCGGCCACCTACAGCACACGCTAAACAACTGAGGGAGTGACCGTGATCTGCTAAAATCCCGAGATGTTGGTCTAGCGCCATGACAGAAAGTAACATATTTTATAGAAATGACAGGATGTAGAAGCACGAGTCAGAGTGTTGTGTAAGCATTTGGTTGAGTGTGAGCAAAGGGGACTATTGTGATTGGTCAGGATACATTAACCCTCTCTGGACAGTCACATACACCAGCATGAAGGCTAAGAAACATGACACAACTAGGCCCTTATAAAGAATCGCAATAGTGTATGTTGTCAAATTATCTGTATACATTTAAGATAATTGTCTGGACATTCCTATAAAACATATACATAAAGATGAAGATTTGTGAAATCGGATTATATTATCTGCTAGTGAGTATGGACACGGTTCAGCTGAACAACCAAAGGCAGAATTTAAACTCATTACTCCCATATAACATTTTATATCATGTATTAGATATTGTCCACTATATGATAATATATACATTATGTAATAATAAAAAGATGCTTACAGCCGTTGACTGCGGCTCGGGAGAAAATCCAACAGGGGCACATAGCGCATGGAGGTCGGCTCCCCACCCCTCTCCTCCGTGCGTATCGCCCGTTGGTACTGGTCCCTGACACTAGACCAGCGTGTCTCCACTGCTCGTACTGACAAAAGCAAATATTTATTACAAATAGATAGATAATTATCATTTATATATATTTATAGGGCTTGGTCGAAAGATCGGCCATTCTTCTCACGATTTTATGTCATACATTATTTGACAACTTGACATACCCATCCGCAGCTGCTCAGCGTCCGTGACATCGCCCGACTGTGGGACTACCACAGCCGCTATCCTCTCCCACGTCTCGCGAGGCAGGACGCGGTCGTGGTAGCCACGCACAGTCCAGTCCCACAAATGGGGACGGGACCGCACCTGAAAAATAATATATAAACACATAAATCAATAGACATCTCCATCTGACTTGACCTCTCTGTGTGTCTACATCGATTAGAATAATACCATGTTTTCCCTAATGACATTACATAGAGTGGTGTTGGGATTCCAACAGACCACCTGTGTAATCTAATGAACACAGCCTAATAACCACTGAGCCAAGACTCACTAAACCAAGGAATGCCAGAACTCTTTGAACACACTTCGGCAAACATACCAAGATTGGTGTCTAATTATTTAATTTAGGAAAGGCTTTGTATCTTAACTCGCACTAATTAGTAGGCCACAAGACCAGCTCAATGGCAGCTTTGCATTCACACCTGATGACAACGAAAATCCACATTGTTTCGAAAATACATGAACACATGTGCAAACGAGTGAAGCTAACTATTTAACTACTGCGGTGTTTGTTCTGTTGTGTGTGTGGTGTTTTGTTCTAATTAGTGTGTGGATAAAACATGTCACAACGACTATGGTTAGAGATGTCGACATTTTTTTATAACTATAGTCAACATTTAGCTATTAAACAGTAGCTGATATATAGTTACAAATATATATTGATAATTAAATACATGTAAGGTTACGTATTGCATTAGGTCGAAGATTCTAGGAGGGACACACAATAACATGAAGCTACGTGCAAAATCCAGCTACATGAAAAACGCATCAAAAACGCAACCTTGGTCGAATCGAGTTTGGAAACATTCAAGAAAGATTACTTGACTAAACTATCTAGTGCGCACGCTTACTCAGATTGACATGCAGTATATCACACAAAAAACGCATCAAAAACGCAACCTTGGTCGAATCGAGTTTGGAAACATTCAAGAAAGATTACTTGACTAAACTATCTAGTGCGCACGCTTACTCAGATTGACATGCAGTATATCACACAAAAAACGCATCAAAAACGCAACCTTGGTCGAATCGAGTTTGGAAACATTCAAGAAAGATTACTTGACTAAACTATCTAGTGCGCACGCTTACTCAGATTGACATGCAGTATATCACACAAAAAACGCATCAAAAACGCAACCTTGGTCGAATCGAGTTTGGAAACATTCAAGAAAGATTACTTGACTAAACTATCTAGTGCGCACGCTTACTCAGATTGACATGCAGTATATCACACAAAAAACGCATCAAAAACGCAACCTTGGTCGAATCGAGTTTGGAAACATTCAACAAAGATTACTTGACTAAACTATCTAGTGCGCACGCTTACTCAGATTGACATGCAGTATATCACACAAAAAACGCATCAAAAACGCAACCTTGGTCGAATCGAGTTTGGAAACATTCAAGAAAGATTACTTGACTAAACTATCTAGTGCGCACGCTTACTCAGATTGACATGCAGTATATCACACAAAAAAACGCATCAAAAACGCAACCTTGGTCGAATCGAGTTTGGAAACATTCATCAAAGATTACTTGACTAAACTATCTAGTGCGCACGCTTACTCAGATTGACATGCAGTATATCACACAAAAAACGCATCAAAAACGCAACCTTGGTCGAATCGAGTTTGGAAACATTCAAGAAAGATTACTTGACTAAACTATCTAGTGCGCACGCTTACTCAGATTGACATGCAGTATATCACACAAAAAACGCATCAAAAACGCAACCTTGGTCGAATCGAGTTTGGAAACATTCAACAAAGATTACTTGACTAAACTATCTAGTGCGCACGCTTACTCAGATTGACATGCAGTATATCACACAAAAAACGCATCAAAAACGCTACAAACATTATTGTAAGGGAAAAAAAAAAAAAAAATTTAACACATGTAACTGTTATAAAAATATATACTGGAAGAAATACAACAACCATACACTCAATAGGGCTAGTAAATTCGACATATGTAAGTAGTTCATTAATATGGGAAATGCACTCGAAATTAATACTATAGCAGATAAGGAAACACATCACGATACTTTGTGTTTTTTTTAAGGCCACATTCACACGCCCGTGTCGCATTACAAAAACGCTGATATTAAAGACCACTAAGAGTCTGTATATTCATATGTGTCTTACATGTGGCTTAGGTGCGTCTTTGTTGACCGAGACGACCATGGGCATTTCTAAGTCCAATTAAAACATTTTCACACAGAACATAAATATATAAACATAGATATTTATTTTTGGTCACATACATTACATATTATTAGACATATATTGATATATATATATACACATAGAGAGAGAGGGATACATAGATACACAGAAAGAGACTACACATCCTATTTTCGAAGGCAAATCATTCGAGAAACATTAGTCTAATTCTTCGATCAAACTTACCTCTGCGATCAGGCGTGGAACATCAATGTCCCGCTGCCAGGAACCACGTCGCCCACGACCAGCACCACCATGCTCCGCTCGCCGTGCCATAGCTCGAGCTCTGGACATCTCAAAGGATGGTCACCTATTGAAGCCCATTCACTTGGGCCTTTTAAAATGAAGGGGGCGTTACGCATTGATGAATTATTAAAATGAGAATCCGGATTGATCCGGCTGAAATCAGAGGTTCCGTCAGGCCCGAATGTTACTTCCTACGGGCGACTTGGACATTTTCGGCCCGGAAATAATGGTCTTGCTCATTTTTTACGGACCCGGATACAATCAGGCCCGAAACTCATACGGAGTGTGCACTGTGCAACCGCATATCCTATACTTCCCAGCATACACACGAAACATCAAATATACCGCCGCACAATTACAGCCGCACATACAGCCGCACTCTTACAACGTGTGAACCGAGCCTAAAGGTAGTAGGTAGACCCAGGGGCAGATTAACTTTACCATAGGCCCCGGGCTGTTCACCAAGCCTGGGCCCCCCACCCCACTGTAACTGTGGCAGCACTAGCCTGGCGTTCATAGTACAGTATAAATAATGTCATGATGTCCTGATTTGTGCAAAATTGCCATAAAAAAACAGTGATTTTTGCAAATCATGACGGAAGTGTAGCCAGGAGACAGTACACCACTTAAAGTATAAGTCTTTTTGGGTGGTCATGGGCCTCCCAGAAGCTCAGGGCCCCAGGCTACCGCCCGAAACGCCCCTGTTATAATCCACTACTGGGTAGACCCTTGTGTCTCTGTAGTGTGGTGATGGTGTGGTGCAGATGAACCACAGAGTCCAGGATAGAGGTAACCACTTGAATACTTTACTGAAATGGTTCTTAAAGTGACAATACAACTCCATACTTTTGCACAAGTTTAGAGTAAGCGTTTTGAGCTTGAGTATCCGGTTAGGTAAAATATAGGTTAATCATACCCTCCTGGAGACTAACAATGCGTTCAATACATGTCATTATCTTTTCTGTTAAAGGATTACACAGCCAGGAGCTGCATGAAAGTGCTATTAAGACGTCAGATAGGTCAGTGCTGATGTCAGAGGAGATAGCCGGTGATGTAGCTGTAAATTAACTCTTTGTTGTCCTGTTTTGGTGCCTCATCTCCCTCCACCCCTCCCCTCTCCATACACAATGATGAAGACAGAGGGGAGAGCTTCAAACTGCTTTTTCTGCAAAAATAAATAAATAAATAAACAAACGACAGTGACACTTTTAATGGTAGTAGCCCTGCTTAGGGTTTACCAGAACATACTAGACTTGTAGAGACTGGAGGAAAAAAAAATCTCTGGCAGGAGCATACACCTGGACACAAGGGCTAGGCCCTGAGGTAAGTTTCTCTTGTGCAGCAGAATTGTTAGGTACACTTTCTAAAACTAACCCACTAATCTCCTTCACCAGAAACTAAGAAGGAGTTCTATACGAAAGACTAAGCTTTTAGCTTCCCATTGGCAGAGGAAATGTGAGGCGACTTTACATCTCACCAATGGGATCTTTCTAAAATAAGTCTGCAATAGGCTGGGAAGCGGAACTGGTTTGAACTGGTGCAAACATTCTCTGAGTGTGTAAATGACATCACATAATATAACCAATGAATTAACCCCCTTGTAACGCCTGGAGTCGTGGATCCACTGAACTGTCACTAGCGATGGTGGTAACCGCACCAGGGAGTGGAGTCTAAGGGGCCGCTGGTTTTCACCAGAGCAGATGGACTTGCTGCGGCAGGCGACCCCCAGGTCGCTACCCCTGGCTTGGTTGCTAGTGACAGCAGGCGAGGCGTGGCAGGAGCAGTAGGCAGATGGTAACGCAGGCAGAGGTCTGTAGGCTTAACCGCAGGTGGCAGGCAGAGCTCAGGAACAATGGTTAAGCAGCGGACAGGGACCAGGACCGGGACAGAGGACAGGGACTGAGAACAAGGACTGAGGTCAGGAACAACAGGGAGCTGGGCCAACTGCTATGGGAAGCATGTAGAGGCTCCAACACCTGGGAGGGGGCAGGGCTGGAACTTATAGGGGAGTGATAGACACTAAACCAATTAGGAGCGCACTGTCCCTTTAAATCTGAGACAGCCGGCGTGCGCGCCCTAGGAGGTGGGGACGCGCGTGCCGGCCGGCACAGTGACAGGCAGGAACAAGGCAAGGTGAGGCGCCCCCCTGGGCTGAAGTAGTCGCAGCGCCGGGTCGCTGCCTGTGGACCCCGGCTGCTGCGGAACTGGGTGAGGTGTCACGGCGGCGGTCCGGATCGCGGGACGCTGCCGTGGCCCTAACACCCCCATAGACCTACAATGGGCTGTAAAAGAATAGGGCAATACTCAAATATTGTGTAGTTAAAAGTGAATACTACAAGTCTTGTGGTGAGGTGTTCTGGTGTTTGTGTCAGCTCAGACAGTGATGTAAGTGTCGTGACACTAGTGCTAGTCCAACAAACAGGTGTTATGTTGGTACCTGCTTGTTGTATAGCTGGCTTTGTTCCTTAAATGGTGGGTAACCAGCCAGGTTGTTGCGGGTCCCTTGGGCTGTTGTCACGACAGTCCTGAGTGGCATTTAAGCCACTAAGACTGTTGGTACTGCCACCCACAGAATGGGAAAAAATAACCCAAGGTATGCGGTTGTGTGTATAGGTGCCGGTGCGGATAGAAGATGACAGAGTCCCAGTAGTATAAAACAAAAAAAAGAGCAGCTTTACTGTAAGAGTGCTCAATATAACAGTACATGTTTTCACAAGTAGGTAAATCTTTACACTAAAGTGCTTGATTTTTTTGTGCTTGATATAGGTGCTTAAAGAGTAGCAAGAGAGAAAGATAGATAGTTGTGGCAGTGCTTGTAGAGTAGAGTAGGGGAGTTTTCCAGAGGAACCCCAACCCAGTGTAGTTATGTACTCTGCCGGAACGTCGAGATATCTTTGTAGTGTTACTTGTACTTGTGTATAGATTTAGGGCGGTGTTAGGGCCACGGCAGCGTCGCGCGCTCCGGACCGCCGCCGTGACTCCTCACCCAGTTCCGCAGCAGCCGGGGTCCACAGGCAGCGATCCGGCGCTGCGGCTACTTCAGCCCAGGGGGGCGCCTCACCTTGCCTTGTTCCTGCCTGTCACTGTGCCGGCCGGCGTGCGCGTCCCCACCTCCTAGGGCGCGCGCACGCCGGCTGTCTCAGATTTAAAGGGACAGTGCGCTCCTAATTGGTTTAGTGTCTATCACTCCCCTATAAGTTCCAGCCCTGCCCCCTCCCAGGTGTTGGAGCCTGGAAGTGGAAGGGCCTGCTAACTGATTCCCAACTCACCAGCCGCTCTCCCTGATCCACTTTCCTACTTTATTGTGCAGGATACTAAAGGGGGCATTTTTACTTTTTACAGTAACATAGGTGGAAAAAGGGACAGGTGGCACCAGAAAGGTTGGGGACCCAGAGAGATTTGGCAACTTCTGCATAAACATGTGTCTGTATGAAATTGTCATGGTGATTTGGGCCAGACGGAGAAGACATACAGTGAATGAGCCCGATAAAAAAAAATCACTTGTGAGAAGTCACTTGTGAGTTACTGTGTTACTGCACTGGGCTATTATTGCCACTATCTTTCTGTGTATAAGACCTTACGTTCATTTACAGGATGGATATTATATTTTATTACAGTGTGGTGGTATTTGCTCCTAGTAGAGCCTAAATAAATCTATGCTTTTCTGGAGTCATGATGTGACCTTAGCAAGGGGCATTGCTAGGCATAAACCAAGTGAGTGGTGATGCGTACTGTACAGGAGTCCCCCGACTCCTAAACATACATTCCATAGCATAATGTACGTACAGAAGCAGGGACTTCCTGTTCCTGAACACCAGCGCGGCAACCATGTTTTCCTGCAGTCTGTGTGTCATTTCATTCTGCACCGCCTGTAGGTTAAGACCTCCACGCTCAAGCAGAGACTGCAAATGACATGCAGAGGACGTTAAAACTAAGGACAGGTGAGTGGGATGTTTTTAATTTTTTTTACTTGGCACAGACAAGTGATATTTTATTGGAGAGGGGGAGGAGTTGACATTCAATGATGCCCCGGGGGAGGGGGCAGTTTGGATAAGAAGGTGCCTCAAAAAGACTCCATAAAGGCTTGTATGAAGCTTTTTTGGAAATTTGTAGCTAATTTTTACAAATTTTTGGTAATGATACTTTTAAGTTGTTGTCCTTACCAGTGTTGGACTGAGGTATCTGGGGCCCTTCAGAGGAAATGATCATGGGGGCCCACCAATGAAGAACCAGTGAAAAAAGACATTTCAGTCAATGATAGTGCAGGTTCTAAAGCTGAGGGCCTACCGGAGGATCCTCTGGCCATCTGGTGGGCCAGTCCGACATTGGTCCTTACAATTTATCTATAAGTTCACAAGAAGTATGTGAATCTAGTTTTAAACGACCTTGAAATATGAGTACGTATTTCTGGCTTTTTGCCAGTTCAGAAATGGTTTTCAGAAGATGGCCATTTATCGCTACTACTTGGCATATGTTAATAGTAGGGATGAGCGAACTTTTGAAAAGTTCGGTTCGGTTCGATACCCCGAACTTTCCTGAAGTTCGGGTTCTGGCGAACCGAACCGAAAACGAACCTTGCAATAACGGCTGAATAATTGCAGCTACAATAGTGGGATTGTGATAGGGTATAGTTTCGTGTAGTTGCAGTTGCTATTACAATGAAAAAAGTGGAAAAAATCAAAGTGCAAAAATAGTGAAAAAAAAAAAAAATAGCCGGCAAATCGGCAATAATGCCGACTCCTCTAATGGTTAATATATTTAATTATTAGAACAAATTTTCGTTGTAATAAAGTCCCTTTTGTTGTTCAATAATTTAATTAAAATGATTCCATCATTGTGCAATTAAATATACTGTTAAAACAAATATATATAAATAAATGTATATTTATATATTTTTTTTTTTTTTACAGTATATTTAATTGCACAAGTATAGATTCGTTTAAATTAAATTATTGAACAACGAAACTAATTTTATTACAACGAAAATGTGTTTTATTAATTAAATATTAATTATTGCAGGAAGCTCTTTTAAAGCCGTTAATTCATATTCCCGGTAAAAAAGCTCACTGTAATAATTAATACTTTACTTTAATTAAAACATCAAATGTTTCTTCTAATTATGCTATCACAATAGCATTATTAGAAGAAACATTTTGAATCATAAGTGCGCTCAGCTGATCAGCTGATCGGCTGAGCGCACATATAATTACCGGGTCCGCAGCACAGTGACTTCGTTGTGCTGCGGACCAGCGAAGAGGACACATGGGGGTGAGTATACAGCTCTCCCCACCCCCTCCCCAGCACTGCACCCATCCCAGCAAGAAAGGGGGGTCACTTAATCCCTTCCTTGCTGGGATGGGTGCAGTCTGACATCAGTCTGGCCCCAAGGGGTTAAAGGGGATGCAATGCATCCTCCCTTAACCCCTTGGGGGCCAGACTGTAAGCAGCGATCTGTAAAGATGCTGCATACTGTAAGGTGCACAACACCGCTCACAATGATGGGTGTTGTGCTCCTGTTTGTGTGTTTTTTGTGTGTTTCTCCCTTTTTGTTTTTCAGATATTGGTATCCTGTGGATAACGTCGGATTCGGTGGACTACGACGATGACCAGTGGTTGTTTGGATTCTTTTTTTAAAATAAAATGGTCAATGAGGGGTGTCTTGTCTTTATTTCTTTACTTTATAGACTTAGTAGTGGAAGCCGTCTAATAGACGGAATCCATTACTAAGTCGGGGCCTAGTGTTAGCCGGTATAAAATGGCTAACACTAACCCCCCATAATTACCCCAGTACCCAATGCCACCAGGGATACTGGGAAGAGTCGGGTGCCAGTGGCGCTCCTGGAACGGGCGGCAGCAGGCTGGTAATATTTAGGCTGGGGAGGGCCTAAACCAATGGCTCTTCCCACCCTGATGTTACCAGGCTACTGTTGCTTGGTTTTTAACCCGGCTGGTTATGAAAATAGGGGGAACTCTACTCATTTTTTTTTTAAATAAAAAAAACACGTAGGGTTCCCCCTATTTTCATAACCAGCCGGGTTAAAAACCAAGCAACAGCAGCCTGGTAACACCAGGGTGGGAAGAGCCATTGGTTTAGGCCCTCCCCAGCCTAAATATTACCAGCCTGCTGCTGCCCCAGTCCAGGAGCGCCAATATTGACGCTCCGGGACCACTGGCACCCAGCCCTTCCCAGTACCCCTGGTGGCATTGGGTACTGGGGTAATAATGGGGGGGTTAGTGTTAGCCATTTTATACCGGCTAACACTAGGCCCCGACTTAGTAATGGATTCCGTCTATTAGACGGCTTCCACTACTAAGTCTATAAAGTAAAGAAATAAAGACAAGACACAAGTGAATTTTTTTTTTATTCAAATAAAATCACCCCACACCCCTCATTGACCATTTTATTTTAAAAAATCCAAAGAACCGATGGTCATCGTCGTAGTCCACCGAATCAGACATAATCCACTGGATACCGATATCTGAAAAACAAAAAGGGAGAAACACACAAAAAACACACAAACAGGAGCACAACACCCATCATTGTGAGCGGTGTTGTGTACCTTACAGTATGCAGCATCTTTACAGATCGCTGCTTATAGTGTGGCACCCAAGGGGTTAAGGGAGGATGCATTGCATCCCCCTTAACCCTTTGGGTGCCATAGTGAACAATCTGGCCCCCAGGGGGTTAAGTAAGGGTCCCCACTTAACCCCTTGGGGGCCAGACTGTTGTCAGACTGCACCCATACCAGCAAGGAAGGGGTTTAGTGACCCGCCTTCCTTGCCGGGAGGGATGCAGTGCAGGGGAGTGGGGGGGGGGGGTGGTTACTCACGCTCCCAGGTCTTCTATCTTCTTTCTTCTATCTTATTTCTTCTTCGCCGGAGCTGGCACACTGAGCTCAGTGTGTCGGCTCCGGCTCGGGTAAATTCACACGGACGGATCCGCAGCGGATACCGCCCCTGTGAATTCCAATGTAATTACATACTGGCAGCGGGATTGTCATCCCGCTGCCAGTATGTAATTCCCGGCCCCATTAACCCCCCGGGATAATACATTACCGGCAGCGCGATCCGGCCGCATCTGAGGCTCCTGCGCAGCCAATCAGTGACTGCAGCGGGGCCGTTCACTTGTGTCTTGTCTTTATTTCTTAATTTTATAGACTTAGCAGTGGAAGCCGTCTAATAGACGTAATCCATTACTAAGTCGGGGCCTAGTGTTAGCCGGTATAAAATGGCTAACACTAACCCCCCCCATTATTACCCCAGTACCCAATACCACCAGGGGTACTGGGAAGAGCCGGGTGCCAGTGGTCCCGGAGCGTCCAAATTGATGCTCCTGGACTGGGGCGGCAGCAGGCTGGTAATATTTAGGCTGGGGAGGGCCTAAACCAATGGCTCTTCCCACCCTGGTGTTACCAGGCTGCTGTTGCTTGGTTTTTAACCCGGCTGGTTATGAAAATAGGGGGAACCCTACGTGTTTTTTTTAATTATTTATTTATTTTAAGAAAAAAAAACCGAGTAGGGTTCCCCCTATTTTCATAACCAGCCGGGTTAAAAACCAAGCAACAGCAGCCTGGTAACACCAGGGTGGGAAGAGCCATTGGTTTGGGCCCTCCCCAGCCTAAATATTACCAGCCTGCTGCCGCCCCTAGTCCAGGAGCGCCAATTTTGATGCTCCGGGACCACTGGCACCCGACTCTTCCCAGTACCCCTGGTGGCATTGGGTACTGGGGTAATAAAGGGGGGTTAGAGTTAGCCATTTTATACCGGCTAATAGGGATGAGCGAACCGAACCGTTACGAACCAGATTCGTTACGAACTTTGCAAAAGATTCAGTTCGGTACCGAACCGAACTTTCAAAAGGTTCGTGACGAAGTTCATTAAAACCGCAACGGCGTCGCAAAACTGTATTGTTTTCACAGAATGGAAGAGGATATAAGGAATAATTACTCCTATAATCCCTTTTATCCTTTTATTATGTGAATATCTAGGTGTGTGATGTCACTACAGGAACAGGAAGTGCCTGAGCGTCCATGCTCTTTCTCATTGTGTGTCTAGACTGCAGAGAGAGAGGAGCTCCGTGCTAGTTAGGGAGGGAAAGCACATAGATAGATAGGCAAACAAGTAGATATTTACAGGGAGGTAGAGAGAGGGAGAGATAGGCAGAGATAGGAAGTAAAAAACTTGTGATATCCAGAAAATAGTCAAACACCGATATATCACAAAATTTCTTTATTACATGCTTGAAATAGTATAAAGCACAGGATAGTGGTTGAGGGGGGGGGGGGCAGAGGCTGTGTGACCACTAATCACAATCATTTATGCCAACAACAACCTTAGTATAAGAGGGAGTGCAGGCAGGACGCCCACAATTTATTCTTTAACGTCAAGCCAGATGTTCGTCTCCCTGCCCAGGCTCAACAGGGCCCTCTTGGCCTCTTGGTGGTGGAGTCATGGTGCGTGCTTCCGTCAGATGAGGTTCTTTATTCTCTTCATCCGATGAGGCCTCTGCTGTTGGTTGAGCTTCTTCATCTCTGCTGACAAATGAACAGTGAAGAAAATCTGTTATTACAAACATGTTAGCAACATTGTAACAATTCTCAAGAACCAATATGCATCCAATGCAGGATTTTACTTAGGCTTTGTGTCCTTTTTTATCCAGTATGTCCAATGTGTTAGCCAGGGGCGTAACTACCACTATAGCATCCATAGCGGCTGCTATGGGGCCCGCCGCATCAGGGGGCCCCATGGCCTGCTCCTGCAATACACTGGGCCCCCTGAGCCGTCATCATTTGCAGCACCGGGTGGCCCTGCTGGTCTCCTGGGTTTTGCAAATGTCCCTTTAACTGCAAGCACTCTTGACCAGAGCTAGCAGTTATGTAGTTATGACTTCACTTGACCGTTTAGTGGTCAGTCGGGAGGGGGGGGGCAATTAAAAGTTTGCTATGGGGCCCAGCCATTTCTAGTTACGCCCCTGGTGTTAACCTTACTTTTGCGCATAATCTAGACTATTGATCAACATTCTCACACTGCTCCCCAAAAATGATGCTCAGGGAAAATAATATGTCTGCAAAGAAATAGTAATTTATTCTCACATCTTGTGCTAATTAGCCCTTGGCTCCCTAAAAATCTCACTTGAGAAATGAGTAGGACATTGTTAGGTCATATGTAATCATTGGGGCACATTTGTCGCCATTTATCCTGTCCGTGCTTTGTAGCTAAATCGAACTCCAGTTAGGTCTTACATCATCGACTTATTAAACAATTTTTAGTATCCAGTTAGGGCACACTGCATTTATAAAGAATATTGAGTGTACAGCAGGGGGAGCATTATTGTTAGTAACTTTATTATTATCCTGTCCCAGAAATATATAGGTCCCCCTGCAGGAAGCTCGATGTATATAATCTCTGTCTACGTAACACATGTCTATATGTCTGCACACATAACAGACTGAACTAATACTGACATCATCTGATCCTAGCATGGACAGATGCAATTAAGACACACACTTACTGGCGCCGTCTGCTGGCATTCAAAATGAAACGCAGCATTTGGGCAAAACGAGAGCCGAATTCTTCTTGTGAGGCCCCACGCCTCATCAGCTGCCGTCGCTCCCTGATGAATCTGTCCCTCACAATGGACCACCTGGTCTCCACATGTTTGGCTGAAAGCAAAAAACGTACAGACATTAGTAATATATGAGCGTGAGGTGACCATAACAGTAGAGTTTCTTGTTTGACATAGTGGGTAAATAACTTACCAATGATCAACTTCTGTAATCTACTATGCTTGTCCCAACCTGGGTACACAATCCGGGCAACCTCCCTCCATGCGGCACTCCACCTTAGCCGGCTTGTGTACCCAGGCGCAGGGCCGTCCCATAGCAGTGGCTGAGCATGGACCTTAATAAAAAGATAAATAGCTAGTCGAGGCTTTTTCCTTGTTAGGGTACAAACACACACACCGTATACGCAGCAGATACGCAGCAAATACGCAGCAGATCTGCAGCAGATTTAGTGGTGCAGATTTGATGCTGTGTTCAGTTATTTAGATTTAATCTGCTGCGTATTTGTTGCGTATTTGCTGCGTATCGCAGCAGTAAATAGGTTGCGTATACGGTGTGTGTGTTTGTACCCTTAGAGGCAATGTTGCTGACTAAATATGACGTCACTTATGTGGGTGGGTTATGGAGCTCCCGTGCTGCTAACTCCCTCCCTCCCTCCCCCCTCTCCCTCCATGATGTCTGCTGCCGGCCCATATCATATACACAGAACACAACTACTCCCATCATGTGGTCATAGTGTAAGCCTCAAATATTTCAAACATAACGTAATAGTGAATTCGACACCACAATCCGGAGGGGGAATGGGGGAAGGGGGAGTGAGTTAGCTGCACGGGCAGCTCGCTAACACAAACCATAAGTCACACCCTCGTTTCTCAGCAATATGTGATCAAACAAAGAAAATTCCTGGAAGAGATATTACACAAACATAGCGAATCACACATAATTAGCGGCACATTGGCTACAATTGGAAATACATTGCATTATGTTTCAAACAGAAACATAGCCTAAGGGTACAAACACACACACCGTATACGCAGCCTATTTACTGCTGCGATACGCAGCAAATACGCAACAAATACGCAGAAGATTAGATCTAAATAACTGAACACAGCATCAAATCTGCACCACCAAATCTGCTGCAGATCTGCTGCGTATTTGCTGCGTATCTGCTGCGTATACGGTATGTGTTTTTGTACCCTAACAAATATAAATGTATAGTGCGATTTAGAGCTAACCCTCATGGGCAAGCCATAGGAATTACACACATTCGTAGGGACGTGAACTACTATCAGCAATGTTTGGTGACCAATGTATTCACACAGGGCAATGGGTGGGGGCAAAAATCCATAATAAACATTTAGCTTCGTCATAAATAAAGATCATTCATGACTAACTTGTAATTGAGAAATTAGGAAGGAAAGAGCCTTTAACAACACATATATAAAATGAAGCAATGTAAAGTACCGGGACAGAATGTAAGCATTATTGAGAACAGATATCTGATATATTCGAAGACCAGACCTGTACATTTAATTTTGACACTAACTCTAAAAAATACATCAAGTGACTGTCACACACATCGCTTCTCAGACTCACAATGATAAGCCAAAAAGCTGTAAGCTGTTAGAACTCCACCTATGTCAACATTTATTAACTCATTAATGGCAAGGCGTTATCAAATACTTACTTCTAAGATTAGTCCATAAATGTCGATGAGTGATTTATCGATAACCATATCTGCCTCCATCGATTTGCCTTCACAGTTCTAAATAAGCTAATTGAGTGAATTGCTTTCACTCTTCAGATGTGAACATACAGAAAATGCAGAAATAACCTGGGCATATACACACAGGAACAAAAGAATGATACATTTGTTATTTTGTTTCTCAAAACAATCATGTGACCCCCTAGATGCAATTGTATCATGGCCAGTGAACCTGCTTCGTAGGAGTAAGTAGATTCAGTTTGTCAGAACTTTGTAAGCCGAGGAACAAAAATAAAAATATAATCATCACTAGCAGTAGTGGATTATAATAGGGGCGTTTTGGGCGGCAGCCCGTGGTCCTGAGCTCCTGGGGGGCCCATGACCACCCAAAAAGACTTATACTTTCAATGGTGTACTGTCTCCTGGCTACACTTCTGCCATGATTTGCAAAAAATCACTGTTTTTTTATGGCAATGTTGCACAAATCATGATATCATGACATTATCTATCCTGTACTATGAACGCCAGGCTAGTGCTTCCATAGTTACAGTGGGGTGGGGGAGCCCAGGCTTGGTAAACAGCCCGGGGCCTATGGTAAAGTTAATCCGCAGGCCCGGACTGATAATCTGGCAGGTCGGGCAAATGCCCGCTGGGCTGCTCAGATTATCAGTCGGAGGGCCGCCGACCAGCCCACCTGCTAAGTAAACCACCGGCAACCACGTGCTCACACCCCCCAGCCCCCCGCAGCCGTAAGAACTTTGTGTGGCCGCCCTGCATCTGCCGCTGTTAGCTGCTTACATATTCTGTTACCAGCAGCCCGATGCAGCCCGGCCCCGAAGGCTCACAGATCCATCCCCACGGCGCCTGCATCTCTCTCCTCTCCTGCTCGGGCTGGCAGCAACAGATGACGTCACAAGTCTGCCGACGAGCAGGAGGGGAGAGAGATGCAGGCGCCGTGGGGCTGGAGCTATGAGTCTCCGGGGCCGGGCTGCATTGGGCTGCCGGTAACAGAATATGTAAGCAGCTAACGGAACCGGACCAGAGAGGACCCGCTGGATCCACCGGAGGTGAGTATACTTTTGTTTCTTTGTTTTTTACATGAATGCTCCTACACAGTGGGAGCTTCACTTGGGACCTATAACATGTGGTTACAGAGGGGGTTGTATACAATGTGGGGCTGTAAAAGGGGGAAATGCCATGTAGGGGGGATAATATGTTGTGATTTGGGGGCTGGCTGCACAGGGACCTATACTATGTGGGGGGCTACAGGGGGGGGGATAATATGTTGTGGCTATACTATCGGGGGAGGGAAATATGTTGGGGCTGGCTACACAGTGAGTGACATCCTTGAATACTGTGCATATAGTGAGTGACATCCTTTTATACTGAGTGACCTCCCCGTATACTGTGCATATAGTGAGTGACATCCCCATATACTGTGCATATACTGAGTGGCATACCCGTATACTGTGCATATAGTGAGTGACATCCCCGTATACTGTGCATATAGTGAGTGACCTCCCCGTATACTGTGCATATAGTGAGTGACATCCCGAATACTGTGCATATAGTGAGTGACATCCCGTATACTGTGCATATAGTGAGTGACCTCCCCGTATACTGTGCATATAGTGAGTGACATCCACGTATACTGTGCATATAGTGAGTGACATCCCCGTATACTGTGCATATAGTGAGTGACATCCCCGTATACTGTGCATATAGTGAGTGACATCCTTGTATACTGTGCATATAGTGAGTGGCATCCCCGTATACTGTGCATATAGTGAATGACATCCCTGTATACTGTGCATATAGTGAGTGACATCCCTGTATACTGTGCATATAGTGAGTGACATCCCTGTATACTGTGCATATACTGAGTGACCTCCCCGTATACTGTGCATATAGTGAGTGACATCCCGTATACTGTGCATATAGTGAGTGACATCCCTGTATACTGTGCATATAGTGAGTGGCATCCCCGTATACTGTACATATAGTGAGTGACATCCCCGTATACTGTGCATATACTGAGTGACATCCTGTATACTGTGCATATAGTGAGTGACATCCTGTATACTGTGCATATAGTGAGTGACATCCCCGTATACTGTGCATATACTGAGTGACATCCCGTATACTGTGCATATAGTGAGTGACATCCTTGTACACTGTGCATATAGTGAGTGACATCACTGTATACTTTGCATATAGTGAGTGACATCCCTGTATACTGTGCATATACTGAGTGACATCCCTGTATACTGTGCATATAGTGAGTGACATCCTCGTATACTGTGCATATAGTGAGTGACTTCCCCGTATACTGTGCATATACTGAGTGACATCCCCGTATACTGTGCATATAGGGAGTGACATCCCCGTATACCGTGCATATAGTGAGTGACATCCCCGTATACCAGTAGTGGATTATAATAGGGGCGTTTCGGGCGGCAGCCCGGGGCCCTGAGCTCCTGGGGGGCCCATGACCACCCAAAAAGACTTATACTTTCAGTGGTGTACTGTCTCCTGGCTACACTTCCGCCATGATTTGCAAAAAATCACAGTTTTTTTAATGGCAATTTTTCACAAATCAGGACATCATGACATTATCTGTCCTGTACTATGAACGCCAGGCTAGTGTTGCCATAGTTACAGTGGGGTGGGGGGCCCAGGCTTGGTGAACAGCCCGGGGCCTATGGTAAAGTTAATCTGCCCCTGCCGTATACTGTGCATATAGTGAGTGACATCCCCGTATATTGTGCATATAGTGAGTGGCATCCCTGTATACTGTGCATATAGTGAGTGACATCCCCGTATACTTTGCATATAGTGAGTGACATCCCCGTATACTGTGCATATAGTGAGTGACATCCCCGTATACTGTGCATATAGTGAGTGACATCCCCGTATACTGTGCATATAGTGAGTGACATCCCCGTATACTGTGCATATACTGAGTGACATCCCCGTATACTGTGCATATACTGAGTGACATCCCCGTATACTGTGCATATAATAAGTGACATCCCCGTATACTGTGCATATAGTGAGTGACATCCCCGTATACTGTGCATATAGTGAGTGACATCCCCGTATACCGTGCATATAGTGAGTGACATCCCCGTATACTGTGCATATACTGAGTGACATCCCCGTATACTGTGCATATACTGAGTGACATCCCCGTATACTGTGCATATAATAAGTGACATCCCCGTATACTGTGCATATAGTGAGTGACATCCCCGTATACTGTGCATATAGTGAGTGACTTCCCCGTATACTGTGCATATAGTGAGTGACATCCCCGTATACTGAGCATATAGTGAGTGACATCCCCGTATACTGTGCATATAGTGAGTGACATCCCCGTATACTGTGCATATACTGAGTGACATCCCCGTATACTGTGCATATACTGAGTGACATCCCCGTATACTGTGCATATAATAAGTGACATCCCCGTATACTGTGCATATACTGAGTGACATCCCTGTATACTGTGCATATAGTGAGTGACATCCCTGTATACTGTGCATATACTGAGTGACATCCCCGTATACTGTGCATATAGTGAGTCACATCCCCGTATACTGTGCATAGAGTGAGTGACATCCTTGTATACTGTGCATATAGTGAGTGACATCCCCGTATACTGTGCATATAGTGAGTGACATCCCCGTATACTGTGCATATAGTGAGTGACATCCCCGTATACCGTGCATATAGTGAGTGACATCCCCGTATACTGTGCATATAGTGAGTGACATCCCCGTATACTGTGCATATAGTGAGTGGCATCCCCGTATACTGTGCATATAGTGAGTGACATCCCCGTATACTGTGCATATAGTGAGTGACATCCTCGTATACTGTGCATATTGTGAGTGACATCCCCGTATACTTTGCATATAGTGAGTGACATCCCTGTATACTGTGCATATACTGAGTGAGATCCCTGTATACTGTGCACATACTGAGTGAGATCCCTGTATACTGTGCATATACTGAGTGACATCCCTGTATACTGTGCATATAGTGAGTGACATCCCCGTATACTGTGCATATACTGAGTGACATCCCCGTATACTGTGCATATACTGAGTGACATCCCCGTATACTGTACATATAATAAGTGACATCCCCGTATACTGTGCATATAGTGAGTGACATCCCCGTATACTGTGCATATAGTGAGTGACTTCCCCGTATACTGTGCATATAGTGAGTGACATCCCCGTATACTGTGCATATAGTGAGTGACATCCCCGTATACTGTGCATATAGTGAGTGACATCCCCGTATACTGTGCATATACTGAGTGACATCCCCGTATACTGTGCATATACTGAGTGACATCCCTGTATACTGTGCATATAGTGAGTGACATCCCTGTATACTGTGCACATACTGAGTGACATCATTGTAAACTGTGCATATACTGAGTGACATCCCTGTATACTGTGCATATACTGAGTGACATCCCTGTATACTGTGCATATACTGAGTGACATCCCCGTATACTGTGCGTATAGTGAGTGACATCCCCGTATACCGTGCGAGTGGTGAGTGACATCCCCGTATACTGTGCATATAGTGAGTGACATCCCTGTATACTGTGCATATAGTGAGTGACATCCCCGTATACTGTGCATATACTGAGTGACATCCCCGTATACTGTGCATATAGTGAGTGACATCCCTGTATACTGTGCATATACTGAGTGACATCCTGTATACTGTGCATATAGTGAGTGACATCCTTGTATACTGTGCATATAGTGAGTGACATCCCCGTATACTGTGCATATACTGAGTGACATCCCGTATACTGTGCATATAGTGAGTGACATTCTTGTATACTGTGCATATAGTGAGTGACATCACTGTATACTTTGCATATAGTGAGTGACATCCCTGTATACTGTGCATATACTGAGTGACATCCCCGTATACTGTGCGTATAGTGAGTGACATCCCCGTATACTGTGCATATAGTGAGTGCCATCCCCGTAAACTGTGCATATAGTGAGTGACATCCCCGTATATTGTGCATATAGTGAGTGGCATCCCTGTATACTGTGCGTATAGTGAGTGACATCCCCGTATACTGTGCATATACTGAGTGACATCCCCGTATACTGTGCATATACTGAGTGACATCCCTGTATACTGTGCATATAGTGAGTGACATCCCCGTATACTTTGCATATAGTTAATGACATCCCTGTATACTGTGCATATACTGAGTGACATCCCCGTATACTGTGCATATAGTGAGTGACATTCCCGTATACTGTGCATATAGTGAGTGACATCCCCGTATACTGTGCATATAGTGAATGACATCCCTGTATACTGTGCATATAGTGAGTGACATCCCTGTATACTGTGCATATAGTGAGTGACATTCCTGTATACTGTGCATATACTGAGTGACCTCCCCGTATACTGTGCATATAGTGAGTGGCATCCCCGTATACTGTACATATAGTGAGTGACATCCCTGTATACTGTGCATATACTGAGAGACATCCTGTATACTGTGTATATAGTGAGTGACATCCTGTATACTGTGCATATAGTGAGTGACATCCTCGTATACTGTGCATATACTGAGTGACATCCCGTATACTGTGCATATAGTGAGTGACATCCTTGTATACTGTGCATATAGTGAGTGACATCACTGTATACTTTGCATATAGTGAGTGGCATCCCCGTATACTGTGCATATACTGAGTGACATCCCTGTATACTGTGCATATAGTGAGTGACATCCCCGTATACTGTGCATATAGTGAGTGACTTCCCCGTATACTGTGCATATACTGAGTGACATCCCCGTATACTGTGCATATAGGGAGTGACATCCCCGTATACCGTGCATATAGTGAGTGACATCCCCGTATACTGTGCATATAGTGAGTGACATCCCCGTATATTGTGCATATAGTGAGTGGCATCCCTGTATACTGTGCATATAGTGAGTGACATCCCCGTATACTTTGCATATAGTGAGTGACATCCCTGTATACTGTGCATATAGTGAGTGACATCCCCGTATACTGTGCATATAGTGAGTGGCATCCCTGTATACTGTGCATATAGTGAGTGACATCCCCGTATACTTTGCATATAGTGAGTGACATCCCTGTATACTGTGCATATAGTGAGTGACATCCCCGTATACTGTGCATATAGTGAGTGACATCCCCGTATACTGTGCATATAGTGAGTGACATCCCTGTATACTGTGCGTATACTGAGTGACATCCCCGTATACTGTGCATATAGTGAGTGACATCCCTGTATACTGTGCATATACTGAGTGACATCCCCGTATACTGTGCATATAGTGAATGACATCCCCGTATACTGTGCATATAGTGAGTGACATCCTTGTATACTGTGCATATAGTGAGTGACATCCCCGTATACTGTGCATATAGTGAGTGACATCCCCGTATACTGTGCATATAGTGAGTGACATCCCCGTATACCGTGCATATAGTGAGTGACATCCCCGTATACTGTGCATATAGTGAGTGACATCCCCGTATACTGTGCATATAGTGAGTGGCATCCCCGTATACTGTGCATATAGTGAGTGACATCCCCGTATACTGTGCATATAGTGAGTGACATCCCCGTATACTTTGCATATAGTGAGTGACATCCCTGTATACTGTGCATATACTGAGTGACATCCCTGTATACTGTGCATATACTGAGTGAGATCCCTGTATACTGTGCATATACTGAGTGACATCCCTGTATACTGTGCATATAGTGAGTGACATCCCCGTATACCGTGCATATAGTGAATGACATCCCCGTATACTGCGCATATAGTGAGTGACATCCCCGTATACCGTGCATATAGTGAGTGACATCCCCTTATACTGTGCATATAGTGAGTGACATCCCCGTATACCGTGCATATAGTGATTGACATCCCCGTATACTGTGCATATACTGAGTGACATCCCCGTATACTGTGCATATAGTGAGTGACATCCCCGTATACTGTGCATATACTGAGTGACATCCCCGTATACTGTGCATATACTGAGTGACATCCCTGTATACTGTGCATATAGTGAATGACATCCCCGAATATTGTGCATATAGTGAGTGGCATCCTGGTATACTGTGCATATAGTGAGTGACATCCCTGTATACTGTGCATATAGTGAGTGACATCCCCGTATACTGTGCATATAGTGAGTGACATCCCCGTATACTGTGCATAAAGTGAGTGACATCCCCGTATACCGTGCATATAGTGATTGACATCCCTGTATACTGTGCATATAGTGAGTGACATCCCCGTATACTGTGCATATAGTGAGTGACATCCCCGTATACTGTGCATATAGTGAGTGACATCCCCGTATACTCTGCATATACTGAGTGACATCCCCGTATACTGTGCATATACTGAGTGACATCCCTGTATACTGTGCATATAGTGAGTGACATCCCTGTATACTGTGCACATACTGAGTGACATCATTGTAAACTGTGCATATACTGAGTGACATCCCTGTATACTGTGCATATACTGAGTGACATCCCCGTATACTGTGCGTATAGTGAGTGACATCCCCGTATACCGTGCGTATAGTGAGTGACATCCCCGTATACTGTGCATATAGTGAGTGACATCCCTGTATACTGTGCATATAGTGAGTGGCATCCCCGTACACTGTGCATATAGTGAGTGACATCCCTGTATACTGTGCATATACTGAGTGACATCCTGTATACTGTGCATATAGTGAGTGACATCCTTGTATACTATGCATATAGTGAGTGACATCCCCGTATACTGTGCATATACTGAGTGACATCCCGTATACTGTGCATATAGTGAGTGACATTCTTGTATACTGTGCATATAGTGAGTGACATCCCCGTATACTGTGCATATAGTGAGTGACATCCCAGTATATTTTGCATATAGTGAGTGACATCCCCGTATACTGTGCATATAGTGAGTGACATCCCAGTATATTGTGCATATAGTGAGTGGCATCCCTGTATACTGTGCATATAGTGAGTGACATCCCCGTATACCGTGCATATAGTGATTGACATCCCCGTATACTGTGCATATAGTGAGTGACATCCCCGTATACATACCTCCCAACCGTCCCGGATTCCGCGGGACAGTCCCGTTTTTGGGGTGCTGTCCCGCGGTCCCGGAACGGCCCCCCGTGTCCCGCATTAAATGTGTCCCCATCGAAAAAAGAATAAACCAGTAACTCACCTGTCCGCCGGTCCCAGCAGCTCCTCTCCCGGCAGAGCGCGCACTCCCGTCATCCTCCGGGGCAGGCAGCGGGATACAGAGTCACTGACTGTGCCGGAAGTGATTCATGACAGAGCCTGCAGGTCACTTCCGGCACAGTCAGTGTCTGTATACCCCGCTGCCCGCCCCGGAGGATGACGGGAGTGCGCGCTCTGCCGGGAGAGGAGCTGCTGGGACCGGCGGACAGGTGAGTTACTGGTTTATTCTTTTTTCGCTGGGGCCACACTAATGGGGGGGGATTGGCTACTCTGTGGGGCGCTATATGGGGATTGGCTACTATGTGGGGCACTATATGGGGGGATTGGCTACTATGTGTGGGGCACTATATGGGGGGATTGGCTACTATGTGGGGCATATCTGGGGGCATTGGTTATGTGGGCACTATATGGGGGCATTGGCTACTATGTGGGGCACTATATGGGGGATTGGATACTATGTGGGGCACTATATGGGGATTGGATACTATGTGGGGCACTATATGGGGGCATTGGATACTATGTGGGGCACTATATGGGGGGATTGGTTACTATGTGGGGCACTATGTGGGGATTGGCTACTATGTGGGGCATATATGGGGGCATTGGTTACTATGTGGGGCATATATGGGGGCATTGGCTACTATGTGGGGCACTATATGGGGCATTGGCTACTATGTGGGGCACTATATGGGGGGATTGGCTACTATGTGGGGCGCTATATGGGGGGATTGGCTACTATGTGGGGCACTATATGGGGGGATTGGTTACTATGTGGGGGCGCTATATGGGGGGATTGGCTACTATGTGGGGCATATATGGGGGCATTGGCTACTATGTGGGGCATATATGGGGGCATTGGCTACTATGTGGGGCACTATATGGGGCATTGGCTACTATGTGGGGCACTATATGGGGCATTGGCTACTATGTGGGGAATTTATGGGGGCATTGGCTACTATGTGGGGCACTATAATGAGGGATTGGCTACAATGGGGGGCACTATATGGATATGGGGGCATAGGCTACTATGTGGGGCACTATATGGATATGGGGGCATAGGCTACTATGTGGGGCACTATATGGGGGCATTGGCTACTATGGGGGCATTGGCTACTATGGGGCATATTTGGGGGCATTGGCTACTATGTTGGGCACTATATGGGGATTGGCTACTATGTGGGCACTATATGGGGGCATTGGCTACTATGTGGGGCACTATATGGGGGCATTGGCTACTATGAGGGGCATATTTGGGGGCATTGGCTAATATGTGGGCACTCTATGGAGGATTGGCTACTATGTGGGGCACTATATGGGGATTGGCTACTATGTGGTGCTCTATATGGGGGCATTGGCTACTATGTGGGGCACCATATGGGGCATTGGCTACTATGTGGGGCACTATATGAGGGCATTGGATACTATGTGGGGGATTGGATACTATGTGGGGCACTATGTGGGGGATTGGCTACTATGTGGGGCACTATATGGGGGCATAGGCTACTATGTGGGGCACTATATGGGGGCATTAGATACTATGTGGGGCACTATATGGGGGCATTGGATACTATGTGGGGCACTATATGGGGCATTGGATACTATGTGGGGCACTATGTGGGGGATTGGATACTATGTGGGGCACTATGTGGGGGATTGGATACTATGTGGAGCACTACGTGGGGGATTGGATACTATGTGGGGCACTATGTGGGGGATTGGATACTATGTGGGGCACTATAATGGGGGACTGGCTACTATGTGGGGCACTATATGGGGGCATTAGATACTATGTGGGGCACTATATGGGGGCATTGGATACTATGTGGAGCACTACGTGGGGGATTGGATACTATGTGGGGCACTATGTGGGGGATTGGATACTATGTGGGGCACTATATGGGGGACTGGCTACTATGTGGGGCACTATAATGGGGGATTGGATACTATATAGGGCATTTTGGGGGGATTGGATACTGTATAGGGCACTATTCAGTCAGCAGCATGTGGTGACTGTAGGAGAGTGGCTATGGAGGGTTGCTATGGGGGCGTGGCTATGGAGGGCCGCTATGGGGGCGTGGCTATGGGGACCGCGGCGCACATGTCCCTCTTTGCTCTTTGCAAAAGTTGGGAGGTATGCCGTATACTGTGCATATAGTGAGTGACATCCCCGTATACTGTGCATATAGTGAGTGACATCCCCGTATACTCTGCATATACTGAGTGACATCCCCGTATACTGTGCATATACTGAGTGACATCCCTGTATACTGTGCATATAGTGAGTGACATCCCTGTATACTGTGCACATACTGAGTGACATCATTGTAAACTGTGCATATACTGAGTGACATCCCTGTATACTGTGCATATACTGAGTGACATCCCCGTATACTGTGCGTATAGTGAGTGACATCCCCGTATACCGTGCGTATAGTGAGTGACATCCCCCTATACTGTGCATATAGTGAGTGACATCCCTGTATACTGTGCATATAGTGAGTGGCATCCCCGTACACTGTGCATATAGTGAGTGACATCCCTGTATACTGTGCATATACTGAGTGACATCCTGTATACTGTGCATATAGTGAGTGACATCCTTGTATACTATGCATATAGTGAGTGACATCCCCGTATACTGTGCATATACTGAGTGACATCCCGTATACTGTGCATATAGTGAGTGACATTCTTGTATACTGTGCATATAGTGAGTGACATCCCCGTATACTGTGCATATAGTGAGTGACATCCCAGTATATTGTGCATATAGTGAGTGACATCCCCGTATACTGTGCATATAGTGAGTGACATCCCAGTATATTGTGCATATAGTGAGTGGCATCCCTGTATACTGTGCATATAGTGAGTGACATCCCCGTATACTTTGCATATAGTGAGTGACATCCCTGTATACTGTGCATATAGTGAGTGACATCCCCGTATACTGTGCATATAGTGAGTGACATCCCCGTATACTGTGCATATAGTGAGTGACATCCCCGTATACTGTGCATGTAGTGAGTGACATCCCCGTATACTGTGCATATACTGAGTGACATCCCCGTATACTGTGCATATACTGAGTGACATCCCCGTATACTGTGCATATACTGAGTGACATCCCTGTATACTGTGCATATAGTGAGTGACATCCCTGTATACTGTGCATATACTGAGTGACATCCCTGTATACTGTGCATATACTGAGTGACATCCCTGTATACTGTGCATATACTGAGTGACATCCCCGTATACTGTGCATATAGTGAGTGACATCCCCGTATACTGTGCATATAGTGAATGACATCCCTGTATACTGTGCATATAGTGAGTGACATCCCTGTATACTGTGCATATAGTGAGTGGCATCCCTGTATACTGTGCATATACTGAGTGACCTCCCCGTATACTGTGCATATAGTGAGTGACATCCCGTATACTGTGCATATAGTGAGTGACATCCCTGTATACTGTGCATATAGTGAGTGGCATCCCCGTATACTGTGCATATAGTGAGTGACATCCCTGTATACTGTGCATATACTGAGTGACATCCTGTATACTGTGCATATAGTGAGTGACATCCCCGTATACTGTGCATATAGTGAGTGACTTCCCCGTATAATGTGCATATACTGAGTGACATCCCAGTATACTGAGCATATAGGGAGTGACATCCCCGTATACCGTGCATATAGTGAGTGACATCCCCGTATACTGTGCATATAGTGAGTGACATCCCCGTATATTGTGCATATAGTGAGTGGCATCCCTGTATACTGTGCATATAGTGAGTGACATCCCCGTATACTTTGCATATAGTGAGTGACATCCCTGTATACTGTGCAAATAGTGAGTGACATCCCCGTATACTGTGCATATAGTGAGTGACATCCTTGTATACTGTGCATATACTGAGTGACATCCCCGTACACTGTGCATATAGTGAATGACACCCCCGTATACTGTGCATATAGTGAGTGACATCCCCGTATACCGTGCATATAGTGAGTGACATCCCCGTATACTGTGCATATAGTGAGTGACATCCCCGTATACTTTGCATATAGTGAGTGACATCCCTGTATACTGTGCATATACTGAGTGACATCCCTGTATACTGTGCATATACTGAGTGAGATCCCTGTATACTGTGCATATACTGAGTGACATCCCTGTATACTGTGCATATAGTGAGTGACATCCCCGTATACCGTGCATATAGTGAATGACATCCCCGTATACTGTGCATATAGTGAGTGACATCCCCGTATACCGTGCATATAGTGAGTGACATCCCCTTATAGGCTCGATTCACACGTAGTAATAGTGCGTCCGTATGTACGGATGTAATAGTGCGGCCGTATATTTGATGTTTCGTGTGTATGCTGGGAAGTATAGGATATGCGGCTGCACAGTGCACACTCCGTATGAGTTTCTGGCCTGATTGTATCCGGGTCCGTAAAAAATGAGCAAGACCATTATTTCCGGGCCGAAATGGTCCAAGTCGACCGTAGGAAGTAACATTCGGGCCTGACGGAACCTCTGATTACTGCCGGATCAATCTGGAGTCTCATTAGAATAATTCATCAATGCGTAACGCCCCTTCAGTTTAAAAGGCCCAAGTGAATGGGCTTCAATAGGTGACCATCCTTTTAGGTGTCCCGATCTGGAGCGATGGCACGGCGAGCGGAGCATGGTGGTGCTGGTCGTGGGCGACGTGGTTCCTGGCAGCGGGACATTGATGTTCCACGCCTGATCGCAGAGGTAAGTTTGATCGAAGAATTACACTCATCTTTCTAGAATGGTTTTACTTCGAAATTAGGATGTGTAGTCTCTTTCTGTGTATCTATTTATCCCTCTCTCTCTATCTATATATCTATGTAAATATATGTCTAATAATATGTAATGTATGCGAACCCAAATACATATCTCTGTTTATATATTTATGTGATGTGTTAAAATGTTTTACTTGGACTTAGAAATGCACATGGTCGTCTCGGCCAACCAAAACGCACCTAAGCCACATGTAACACACATATGAATGTCAACACTGTTAGTGGTCTTAAATATAATCGTTTTAGTCATGCGACACGGGCGTGGGAATGTGGCCTGCAAAAAACCACAAAGTATCGTCATGTGTTTCCTTATCTGCTATAGTATTAATTTCTAGTGCAGTTCCCATATCAAACCACTACTTACATATGTCGAATTTAGTATCCCTATTGAGTGTAGGGTTGTTGTATTTCTTACATGTATCAATTGTATTTAATAACAGTGACATGTGTACAAATGTAGACAATTTTTCTGCACAAATCAGTATAGTGCGTTTTTGATGCGTTTTTTGTGTGATATAGTGCATGTGAATCTGAGTAAGCGTGCGCACTACACAGTACACAGTATAGTCAAGTAATGTTTGTGGAATATAGAGCAAATCGAGTCGAGCAAGGTTGCGTTTTTGATGCGTTTTTTGTGTGATATAGTGCATGTGAATCTGAGTAAGCGTGCGCACTACACAGTACACAGTATAGTCAAGTAATGTTTGTGGAATATTGAGCAAATCGAGTCGAGCAAGGTTGCGTTTTTGATGCGTTTTTTGTGTGATATAGTGCATGTGAATCTGAGTAAGCGTGCGCACTACACAGTACACAGTATAGTCAAGTAATGTTTGTGGAATATAGAGCAAATCGAGTCGAGCAAGGTTGCGTTTTTGATGCGTTTTTTGTGTGATATAGTGCATGTGAATCTGAGTAAGCGTGCGCACTACACAGTACACAGTATAGTCAAGTAATGTTTGTGGAATATTGAGCAAATCGAGTCGAGCAAGGTTGCGTTTTTGATGCGTTTTTCATGTAGCTCGTTTTTGCACGTAGTTTCATGTTATTGTGTGCTCCTCCCAGAATGTTCGACCTAATGCTATACCTAACCTTACATGTATTTAATTATTAAAATATATTTTTCACTCTATATCAGCGACTGTTTAATACATAAATGTTGACCATAGTTATTACAAAATGTCGAGATCTCTAACCATAGTCGTTGGGACATGTTTTATCCACACACTAAGATAACCAAACACCACACACACACCAGAACAAACACCGCAGCAGTGAAATAGTTAGCTTCACTCGTTTGCACATGTGTTCATGTATTTTCTAAACAATGTGGATTTGCTCTTTCATCAGGTGTGAATGCAAAGCTGGCATTGATCTGGTCTTGTGGCCTACTAATTAGTGCTAGTTAAGATCCAAAGCCTTTCCTAAATTCAATCATTAGACACCAATCTTGGTATGTTTTCAGAAGTGTGTTCAAAGAGTTCTGGCATTCCTTGGTTTAGTGAGTCTTGGCTCAGTGGTTATTAGGTTGTGTTCCTTAGATTACACAGGTGGTCTGTTGGAATCCCAACACCACTCTATGTAATGTCATAATGGAAAACATGTTCTTATTCTAATCGATGTAGACACACAGAGAGGTGAAGTCAGATGGAGATGTCTAGTGATTTCTGTCTTTCTATATAATTTTTCAGGTGCGGTCCCGTCCCCATTTGTGGGACTTGACTGTGCGTGGCTACCACGACCGCGTCCTGCGTCGCGAGACGTGGGAGAGTATAGCGGCTCTGGTAGTCCCACAGTGGGGCGATGTGACGGACAGCGAGCAGCTGCGGATGGGTATGTCGTGTTGTCAAATAATGTATGACATAAAATTGTGAGAACAATGTCCGATATTTCTACCAAGACCTCGAAATATATATCAATTATTACAATCTATCTATTTCTAATAAATCTTTGCTTTTGTCAGTCCGAGCAGTGGAGACACGCTGGTCTAGTGTCAGGGACCAGTACCAACGGGCGATACGCACGGAGGAGAGGGGTGGGGAGCCGATCTCCATGCGCTATGCGCCTTTGTTGGATTTTATCCCGAGCCGCAGTCAACGGCAGTAAGTATATTTTTCTTATTCCATAATGTATATAGTATCATATAGTGTCCAATATGTAATACATCAGCTAAAATTTTATATGGGAGTAATGAATTTTAATTCTGCCTTTGGTTGTTCAGCAGAACCTGGTCCATACTCACTAGCAGATAATCTCATCCGATTTCACCAATCTTCCTCTTTATGTATATGTTTTATAGGAATGTGCAGACAATTATCTTTAATGTATCCCGATAATTTGACAACATACACTATTGCCATTCTTTATAAGGCCCTAGTTGTGTCATGTTTGTTAGCCTTCATGCTGGTGTATGTGACTGTCCAGAGAGGGTTAATGTATCCTGACCAATCACAATAGTCCCCTTTGCTCACACTCAAACAAATGCTTACACACCACTCTGACTCGTGCTTCAACATCCTGTCATTTCTCTAAAATATGTTATTTTCTGTCATGGCGCTAGAACAACATCTCGTGATTTTTGCAGATCACGGTCACTCCCTCAGTTGTTTAGCGTGTGCTGTAGGTGGCAGAGCCAGTAAGCATGGTGAATGAAATGGCTGTTTCTATGCAGCGGATAATGTTTTTTGTGTCCTACAGTACTAAGCAGTCCGAGAGCTGTTCTCCGGCCCACACTATTCACTTCCTTTATACTCAATGCTGAGCGGCCTGTTGCTCTGTCACTGTCTCAGTGTGGCCTGCGGGGATCTATGACAGGTACACAGGCCTCTTACTGGCCGCTTGTGTATCTGGTCACATGACTAACTCAGGCCCCTCTCCCTGCTGGGCCACATTAAAAAACACTTGTTGTTGTGTTGTCACCAGAATGGTTCCATGCCCACAACATGCTCTGAAGATGAGAGCATTGTTTACACACTCAGAAAGGGGAACATTTTGGGCAAATGTTTTTTGGTTTAAGTTTATTAGAAAACACTAATGTGAATGAGTTAATATAGTTGTATGTCCTAACATAGGATGCTCATAGTACTACATAATGTCTTCGTGTTACCAAAACACACATTTCGACATACTGTATGTTATCAAAACTTAAACATTCGATATATGAAGTACCTTTATGAATGTGTCCATATTAGCTAACCTTTCTGTCTCTCCACAGAACCAGTGGCAATTTCTCAGACCCACCGGGAGGACAGGATGCTGCTGGTTCTGATGTTGCAGCATCACAGCAGGAGGGGGATAGTGGCACGCCACCGCCATCACAGGAGCCTGGCAGTCCTACTCTTTCTGAGGGCACGGAGCCGATGCCAGGACCTTCTGGCTCGACTTCCATGCACGAAGAGGAGGAGGCTGCAGCACCATCAACATCTGGTGCAGGTCCTAGTGGTGTGCCCCTGGCAGCTCGGCCACGTCAGCCACTCACGAGGCCCACTACTACCACCACCAGGAGGCGTCGGGAGCAAGAAGAACCTCATTCAGCACTGAGTGAGTTGGATCAATCTGTCGTCAACTTTGTCAGGCGGTTTGATGGAGGAGATGATCAGAATGATTTCTTCTGCTACTATCTGGGAGTCCGTTTACGGAATCTCCCTACTAATCTGGCACGTAGTGCGCGGATGGTTACAGAAGTGCTGCTGTCGTGTCACGAGCAGATTGACCCCGATACTTTCCCCGACCCTTGCTATGTGGGCGTCCTCCTACAATCTGTGTATGGGTTACACTCACGGAGGCCACATATCCCGCCGGAGGGCTTTCTTTTCCCCGAGACCACTGCGCCCCCACCTGTGCCCCCACCTCTCTCCCCCCTTGTCCCCCCAGCATTGTCCCGAGAGCCACCTGGTGCCATGCCCCCTCCATCTGAGGGTACTAGGGCCGTTCCTAGGCGCCAGCCACGGCGTGGACGGCGCTCTCGGCCATCTCGTTCCTCACGACGTTTATGATTTATACTATGTGATGTATGAGGCAATACATCATAATAATTTTTTTTTTTATTTTTTTAATTTTTCTATTTTTTTTTTTTTTTTTTTTTTTGTTTGGTTTATGGCAAGTGGTCTCCTTTTTCAGGCCCAGAGAGGTCATTTTGTGTTAGGGTAGAGTAGGGTCCATGTCCCTGAGGACACCTTACCGGGGTGACATGGTACACTCTGTTTGAAAAAACAGTTTGCTAAGATCCTCATTTAAAAGAATCTATAGAAAAAAGTAAAATCATAATGTTTGACTCAGCATCTTGCACAGAAGGTTGATTTGTGAAATGTATCCTTTTTTTTAACCTTTATACACAATAATGTGTTTAATGTGATATTTCAGACAGAACATGCTGAGTTTGGTGTAAAATTCTTTGAGATATAATATTTAATTCAACATTATAAGTATTTTAATGATCAACAATAAAATCCAAACTAGATTTGGACTGGAGAAAACAATGCTACATTGTGTGTGTGTGTAAGTCGAATAGTTGACATTCTTCCACACACATCTGCGTTGTTCTCTCTCGATTGGGAGGTGTAATGTAGTGATTTGGCTCAAGGTTACTAAAGTACCGCGCGCTTACACAATGTACTGTATCCTATAATAAACTCCCCATTTTCACACATGGAGAGGCCTAAAGCCTTGCCAAGGATACATCAAGGATCTATTCACATGTTTTCACTTTAAAAAGCAAAAAATTTTCGATTATTATGTTTGTATTGGTTTGGCCTTTGCGCATAGTGCAGTTAATGGATGTGTTCACGATATATATGTAACATTTCCCCCAAGTCTCATGCTTTTATTAACATGTTGTGTCACTACGCTAATCATTGACTCAGTGTGTGCTGGATGAATATCTGATAGTCTGCTCCTAGACTGGCCCACGAGATCGGCCTTTGGGAGCCTGCAGCAGAATGCAATGATCTGTCTGCAGTAAGCTGCAGCTTCATGCGCCCTTCCCCCTCTGTCCTAATCTAACTTTGACTTTACTATAGTGACATCATATTGCTTGGCAAGTCTGAGAATGTTTTGTAATACAATTCCTTGTGTATTTATATAATCTCTCATTTTTTCACCTCTCCCTGAAAAAGCTTAGCTGGTTGTGCACTTTGTTTCGCGTAATGATTTGCATTAATGCGACATGCCTATTTTAGCCATGTATACAGATGTCAACACTTTATCAGTCTGAATACAAAGCCTCTATTTCATATGGTAATTCACAATTTCTTAACCCTGTCAGTAACCAAAGTGAAAACTAACGTTGATTTCTAGTCAACAGTGGGCTTTGCCGCCAAGGGCTGGTTATTTGCATATGTAAATGAGTGTGTTCGCTCACATATGGACATAGTGGCTGGGCTGATCCACCGGTTCGGTAGCTCCAATATAGAATGGATCACAGAAATAGTGGGGCACAAGCGGCAAGCAGGTACGACATGGTGCAAACAAAGGGGTGTAAGGAATGAATCTAGGAATAACAAACGTGAGGATGAGTCATCGGACGACGGTTTCCAGCACCTGCCTCAGGCCTTCTCTTTGGGTGACGCTCCAGGCTTCATCTATTACCCGGATATGCCGCAGATCTGCAGGAGATGCAGCAAGAAGGGTCATCAGGCGAAGGACCTGCAGCGAAGATTCCTGTAGAGTCTGCCGAGTGCCGGGGCATGGGACCAAGGACTGTCGAAGGCAAAAACCTGCAACCTCTGCGGCCATGCGGACCACAGCTACAGGGCCTGCCCCCAGAGGGAAAAGAGAACGTGGGCATCCGTGGTTGCCAAAGCTCCGACCGGCCAGCAAGCCGGCCGTAGCCCAAGCAGCGCAGAAGCCCAAGGAGAAGGAGAAGAAGAAGGAGGGTAAGAGGACGACGGCCCCTAACCCTCCCCCCACCCCCTCCCCCCCCTACCCCTTCCCCCTCCCCTCCTTCCCCCCCTCCCCCCCTCTCCCTCCCCGCCCACCCCCACTGAGGAATCCCTCCCTATCCCATTGCCTCAGTGGGTCCCCTGTCCCCCGCCCCTACCCCCACCCTCCCACCCCACTCCCCCAACCCAGCAGCACTAACCTTTCCTCCCGCTGCTGTGGTTCTCTCCTTGGAGGATTTTCCCCCTCTTGTCCCCACAGTGGTTCCCGACAGGAAGAGGAAAGTGAGGGACAGCCCATCGGCTGAGACCTCCAAGAAAAAGATCATCGAGGTCTGCGAAGATGACCTCCCGGAGGAAAGCGACATGGATCAGGTGGTGGAGAATCTGGTCGACGAACCGGAGGCTTTCGACTTCGAGGACGTCCCAGAGAATGCACACCTGAAAGAGGCGCTGGAGGAGTGCATACGGGAATGGGTCGGGCCGGCGGGCCCCGAAGAAGAGGATCCGCCCGACCGGAGTGGTATCGTATGAGTCTGTGACTAACCCTTTTCTTTTCTCCCCATGGCTAATCTTTCCATCTTTAGCTTAAATGTGCGGAGTATGAGAGATAGGTCTAGATTCCAGACAGTTCTTTCGTTTTTTAAATGCTCAGTTGTGCGATGTGTATATGTTGCAGGAATGTGCTCTGTCCTCTTCTAGGTCCTACAACCATCTGGCCAGGCAGTGGTCCCACGGTCCCTCCTACTGGTCCGGCGGGGGCGACTGTAAGTCCGCAGGGGTCGCCATCCTGATCAGGGGAGGCAACTTTACACTTGATTCTGTTCAGGAGCTTGTCTGTGGCAGATTTGCTAATTGCAGACGGCTCTTGGGCGGGGGAGCCCGTAAGGCTCATCAATGTGTATGCCTCTCCTGAGAAGGGTGCGCGTCTGGAAACTATCCAGGCCCTGCGGGCCCAGCTCGCAACCTCCAGGGCTGTAGTGTTGGGTGGGGACTTCAACTGCCCCATTGAAGCGAACGGACGCAGTTCTGGGACATCTGTCAAGTGGATGTCACATCCAAACTGCTCATCGAGATGGTGACTGAAGCATCCTTGCAGGAGTTGTTGGGTCCATCGGGAACGGCTCTGTTAATTATACATGAGCCGCCCCGATGGCTCGCTCCGTTCTCGGATTGACTTTGTGTTTGCCTCTCGAGCAGTCAGGCAGACTAGGCACTCTATGGTTCCCTGCTTCTTCTCTGACCACAGGGCCATTCTGTTTCAAGGGGTTCTGGGCCATGGTTTCCCATCTGGCCCAGGCTTTTGGAAGCTGAATTGTGCTCTGCTGGCTCAGGAGGAGGTTCTGGAGGAGCTTAGAGAGGCCTACATCGTTATGGCGCAACGATAAATGTATGTTTTGAGCGTGTTAGTGATTGGTGGGAATTTGTTAAGGTTCAATTTCGCAGTTTTCTTTCAGGCAAGATGTCGTCAACAGGCGTGCGGAAGAAAGAGGGACTTCAGGAGGCTGCAGCGCGAGCTGCGGTCACTGCAAGACCTTCTCCGGTGCGGCTGGGACGTGAAGGAGGAGCTGGAGGAGACCAAAAGAGCTTGCAAAGGCACTTTGAGGAGGAATCCAAGCGAAATCGTCTTCCGTTCCAAGGTGGAGAACCTGGAGAAGGGTGAGAAATGTAACTCGTTCTTTTTTCAGGAAACTCCACGCCGGCCACACGCCCCTGACTGAGCTGCGGGATGAGACCGGAAGTTTGCGGAAGGGCAAAGAGGACGTGATGGGGGTTGTCACTAGCTTCTACCGCAGCCTCTACGCCCCGAAGACCACCGACTCCGAAGTGGCCGACGAGTTCCTGTCAGGGTATCACTAACGTTGTTGATCCCGCAGGTGCGTCGGCCATGGACGCCCCCTTGACGGTGGGGGAGCTGCTCTCTGCGCTAAATCCTTTAGGCCTGGCAGGACCCCGGGCAGTGATGGTCTCCCAGCGGAGCTCTATGTGGCGCTGGGGGATCTCATTTGCCCGGACCTGTTGGAGCTGTACGAGGAGATGGTGGTGGAGGGCAGAATGCCTCCGTCGTTGAGGGGAGGGTACGATCACGATCCTGTATAAGCGGAAGGGGGAGAGATGTGACTTGAAAAATTGGCCGTCCCATCTCTCTCTTGAACGTGGACTACAAGATCCTCGCCAAGGTGCTGGCCAACCGGCTGAAGAAGGTCATCGGTCAGGTCGTCCATCTGGACCAGACCTGTGGCATTCCCCGGCCGCAGGATCGCAGACAGCCTCGCCCTAGTGAGGGACACGGTCCATTACATCCAAAGCCGCCGTGCACACGCGGCCCTGGTCAGCCTCGATCAGGAGAAGGCTTTCGACGGGTCCTCTCACGAGTTCATGGGCAGGGCACTGCGTAGGTTAGGACTTGGTGATATGTTTGTCGTTTTGTTAACTTGATGTATTTTTGATATTTTCAGCAGGGTACTGGTGAACGGCTGGAAGACTGACCCCTTTCCTGGTTCTTTCTGGGGTCAGACAAGGCTGCCCTCTCTCACCTCTCCTTTTTGTTTGTGTTATAGAATCCTTCGCGGAGGCTATACGGCAGAACGGAGAGATCAGAGGGATCACCGTACCCGGACCCGATCGACACGAGGTCAAGTGCTCGCTGTACATGGACGACGTGACCGTCTTCTGCGCTGACCAGCGTTCGGTGACCGCACTCGTCCAGACCTGCGAGAAGTTCGGAAAGGCTTCAGGGGCAAAGGTCAACTGCGGGAAGTCGGAGGCTATGCTCTTCGGGGAGTGGCACCTGGCTTCCTCCGCCCCCTTCCCGTTTACCATCAAACCGGACTTCATCAAGATCCTTGGAGTCTGGTTCGGAAAGGAAGGCGCGGCCCTCAAGTCCTGGGAAGAGCGATTGGCTAAGGTCAATACGAAGATCGGGCTGTGGAGCCTCAGACACCTCACCATTGAGGGCAAAGCATTGGTCCTGAGGAACGAAGTTCTGCCTGTGCTCCAGTACACCGCACAGGCCTGGCCCCCCATGTCACCGTCTGCAGGGCCATCACCAGGACCGTGTTTTGTTTCATCTGGGGCTCCAAAATGGACAGAGTGAAGCGCTCCGTGATGTACAAGGAACCCCGCAAGGGCGGAAAAGGTGTTCCGGATATCCACTACCTTGCTGCGGGCAGCCTTCGTATGTGACTGTGTGCGGAGGACCTCTGCAACAGAAGAATGGCTCTGCGGGCAGGTCCATGTCTCGCCTGTTCCTCCTCCCCCTCTGGAGGGGTCTGAGCTGGGACAAGTGGGACAGCTCCATCCCTTACAACTGCACACTCCCTGGTTCTACGGGGGCGTCGTCAAGTTTGTGAGGGAACACCAACTGGAGGGACTCAAGCCCGACTTGTGGAAGCCAAAACTGTCCACAAGCTCATCAGAGCACAGGACTCTATGGAGCTCGTTCCAGGGCTCGCTGCGGCCACCGCAGAGACTGTATGGACAAATGTGGCTTCGGCAAAACTGACCAACGGGCACAAGGACTTGTCTTGGATGGCCATTCAGGGGGGACTGCCTTTGAGGTCATTCATGCATGCCCGCAACCTGTGCAAAACGCGGTACTGCCCCCCCGGTGACCCTTCGTGGAGGAAACATCTTTGCACACTCTTTTGGCAGTGTCCGTTTGCTCAGGGCCTGTTGGACGCCCTGGAACTTGAACTCAGTGACTGTGTGCCAGGAACAGGCTAACGCACTGCGCGGGTGCTGTACGGCCTGTTCCCTGGGAATTTCGGCGATGAGGCAACCCGGGAGGCCCTGGCGCCTTATGAACTGTTTAAGGACGCTATATGGCTTGCCAGGAACCGCCTCATTCTGAAGAAGGAGAGGATGTCCTTTCTGGACTGCCGCAGGCTGGTCCACAGCCTGCTCAGAGACTATTCCATCATGGACAGATCGGACCAGGAAGAAGAGATTGATACCCCTCTCCTTCCCCCTCTCCCCTGGTGTTGTGTTGTCTTTCAATAAAGCTTCGGGCCTGTGATTTCCCCTCCCTACCCCCCTCTTCCCACCCCCCTTACCCATCACTTGTCTGTATGCTTTATGTTTGTTGTTTTAGGATTGTTAAGGTATGTGGAATGTTAGTGTAGCGGGTGGTATGATGTATAGCGTAGGAGCCTGTGCTGTATGTTGTACCCATGGTGCTGAGTATGTAGTGTCTTATTTATTGAACTGTGGCTGCGTCACAGTTTAGTATGCCTGACGACGACTGATTGTAATAAAGATATTAAAAAAAAAAAAAAAAAAATAACAAAACGTGTTGTTTCTGTGGTCATTCATGGCTGCGCACCAGTTTTCTCCTTCTGGAGATTACACCTTAGTTTGCAGTTAATGACGACCAGTGAGTGCCTGGCCTGAGGGGCTGGGTATGAGGTATCGTTGGTACAGGTGTGCTCTCGGCCTTGTCAGAGAGTGGACATGTTGTCTGGACCTTGCAGGTGCCTTTTGGGCCGGAAGGGAAAGGAATGTTGTGTTCGTGGTCCATCTTGGAGAAGTGGCCAAATGTTATATAGCATTGTTAGTGCATGTATCTGAGTGCCACCCTGCAATGTGCTAGTTGCACCTGTGTGATGAGAGCAGGATTGCCATTTGGCCTTGACATAGGATGATAGAAGAAAGGAATTATTTATTTGAAGCTAGCCATGAGAGAAATATTGTTTGCCACACATTTCTCACGGTCTTATTTTGTAATTGTCCTTGTATATTTTAAATATACTCAAAATACAGGGATGAATGTAACAACTGCTTGTGCCAGGCTTCACCTAGGCCGTGTCCGTGACTGGATGGAGATAACAAATGTATCATTTTGAGTTCCTATGTGTAGAAGCCAAGGTTATTTAGGATGTGTCTGCATTGTAAGAATCGGCACTTTGAAAACCGTCGCTGGAAGAAGAAGTGATTTGGACAACAAAGCCGGAGTGATTCATGGAGCCCGAGATGTATCCTGATCGGTCTGTTATAGCCGTCGGCCAGCTGATCAGGAAGTAAGTATTTTCTGGAGCTGTTGGGAGTGTTTATACATAGATAAGATCATCGATAGAAAGATTTCGATCGTCCTTTGGACTCGGAGAAGATAGTTGTGTGGCCGTGACTTAATGTATGACTGTCATTTGTTGTGTGAGTCACATTTACATACATGTAATTTACAAGTCTTGTATTTTATATCGGTTTGTGTGATGTCCAAAAGTCACATCTGTTATTGCATCCTGGTTAAGTGGGAAATAATTTTGTGAAAACAAATCGATTATGTAATGATCAATAGATGCTAGATAATATTTATTTTATGTGTACGATTGTCTATAGTAATTTAGTGGCACGATACATCGCTGCCGAGTAGTTTTGTAAGTACGATTGTGTGTAATTCCTATGTGTTTGCCATCAGGGGGCGCTTGAAATCGAGGCAATGACTGCATGAGTCTTTCAGATGTGTGTGTCTCCTCCAAATCTGTGAATGTGTTAGCTCTTCGGACCATGTAACGCACATCGTATTTTAGGCGAGATTTGTAAGTAATGGCCTGGTCGAGGAATTTTCCTTGTAATAGCACATGTTGTTGGGCAAAACAGGGCGTGACTTAGGATTGCTCTTAGCGAGATGCGTTTGCAGCGAACTCTCTCCTCCCTCCTCCTCCCTCCTCCCTCCTCCTCCTCCCTCCTCCCTCCTCCCTCCTCCCTCCTCTCCCTCCAGATGGTTGTTGGCGGCACTACATAGTAGAAATCCTCCCATATAATGTGCTGATAGTGTCATCATAAGGAGGTGCTTAAATAGTACGCAAATCACGCACAAGATCCGGCGCAGGCTGATGAGCTATAGGCTAGCGACACAGCGGGGACACGCCCCCTCTCTGTAGTACATGCACGTCATCAGTGTGCGTAGCGGGGGTTGTTGTTTAGCCGGAGTGTTTTGGTGTGCTGTGCTAATATGTTCAAGCTCGGCTAATGATTATTTAGTCTTTTAGCGCTGCTCTGATTTGTACTTTGTCAGGCGTTGTAACGTCGGAAGCACACACAATCGCAGCAGCCACGTTCAAAGAGGCGTGGCCGACATTAAGGCACTTGTAGTGCCGCGGTACGACGTGACAATGCCGGACAGAAATGGGTAAGTGAGCATCGTTACATGGTGTCACATAGCAATTCGCCGAGCACACGACACGCAATAGTTAACCCCCCCCCACCCCGCTACGCCCAGTGCTGACGGGTGGCGAGATACAGAGAGGAGGCGTGTCCCCGACTGTCGTTATCGATCCCAGACCCCGCGCGGGATTGTGGCCTTCCATTCCCTAGTAGTAAGCACATATATTTTTGCAAAATACTATGAGGACATGATGTGAGTAGTAGTGTACTGTGATATGATATGTGGCGCCAGCAAACATCATGGAGGGAGGGGAGTTGGCTGCAGGTGAAGTGGAGACCCACCCACATAAGTGACGTATATTTACAATCAAACATGGCGTTGTAGCATGTGAAATGGGTGTAGTAGCTATGACCTTATTGACTAATAATTTCGTAAGACGTACTGTAATTATTTTGGATTTTCAGTCCATGCTCGGCCAGTGCTATGGGACGGCCTGCGCCTGGGTACAGAAGCCGGCTAACACGGAAGTGCCGCCATGGAGGGAGGTGCCCGGATTGGTATACCCAGATTGGGACCAGCATACTAGAGTACAGCAATGGATAAATTGGTAAGTGTTTAGCCACTGTGGCAAACCATTAACTCGAGTGTTATGGTCAACTGCCGCTGATATATTCCTAATGTGTGGATGCTTTGTTTAAGCTAACTATGTGGAACCAGGTGGTCAGTGTGAGGGACAGATTCATCAGGCAGCGACGGCAGCTGATGAGGCGTGGGGCCTCCAAGAAGAACTGGCGCTTGCCTTTGCCCAAATGCTGCGTTTCATTTTGAATTCCCCCAGACGCGCAGTAAGTGTGTGTGTGTTAATTGCAGTGTCCATGGTAGAGAGACCGATGCTAGGATGAGCTACGATAGTGACGTCTTAGTTAGCAGTCAGTCGACCGATTTATAGATGTGGAGATGAGATATGGTATGTTGTTAGACATGTTGATAGATTGTATCATCGGAGGCTCAGCAGGGGGAGCAGTATATTTATAGTGAACACTTTAGAGTAATCTCGATTTCGGTAAGATGAGCCGCCCCCTGCTGGACACAAGATAACTAACAAATGCAGCCTGGCCTAACCGCTTTTCGAACAGCTTTTGCTCCCTCCAGGATCTAATCAGAACATGAAATGCCATTTATGCCAATAGCGTTGGACTGTCTTCATAATGTTTTTAAACAAGTACGCAATGTGTCAATAGAGTAAACTAATGTTCCACTAGGTGGCCTTGTGAAGACCCACATTTTGGGTCAACAGTGTGTGAATATATGTAAAAAGTTCTAGTGTGCCACCTCCTACATAGAAAATAGTGTGAAAGCAGGCAGAGTGTAATCTGCATTGGATGCCTCCATTTTAGTTATCTGGCCTAAATATGTCCTTAAACAAAAGTGCCATCTTAGATAGTGACCAGTGTTGTTTTCTCCTCAGACCACAAGTAGTTCAGCAACCAGCAGAGGCCTCATCGGATGAACGAGAATGAAGAACTAATCTGGCAGAGGGTGGCCAGGGACTCCCACCAAGATGTCAAGGGGGTCCGGTGGAGCCTGGCGAGAGAGAGTGACATGTGCCTTGACCGTCCAACAACATTTGTGTTTGTTCCGCACTCCCTCTCCTCAGCTACACCAACACCACCCTTGTCTGCTACACTGTAGGGCCTTAGTGCCAACCGCGCCTTACTAGCATAATAATTTCATAACATTTGTGCGCACCAGGACCATCAATAACACACTGTTAGAAGGTCTGGCATCACATTAGCTAGGGATGACAATAACAGCTTGGGGGGATTGTGATGTCCCTTTTAGTTTTGTGGTGCCAGAATACATCAGGCTGGCTGTGTCCTTCACATATTGCCCACACTATTGCTCTGCACACTATTCTAAACTTCTGTCAACATGGTCCAAAGTAGTCTCCACACACCCTCGCCCACATCCACCCACACACACTATCATGTGAATGTTTTATTTTTGACATGTAATAAATCCATTGCGACATAGTCTTGTTTCCCGATTCTTATTTTTTACTTGTTTATGTTTTAGTGTTTAAGGGTTAAAAAACACAAATGATTATTGACGACACTAAGGAAACTACGAAATACGCGTAAAAATATTAGTGCACTTGTTTGCATAGAAAGCTGTATTGAATGTTGCTATTGTGTCTTATTAAATTTTGTGGTATGCTTTACGTTAGTAGAAAATTAACACATGCTGGATGCTCTTCAGGAGGATATTTCTAATCATATGTGAGACATTGCTGTATGTGTTAAAATGATGTGTCATGATAGGAAATATTAATGTAGTTAAGTATTTCATTTATCAGGCCAAACTCTCCTGCTGTGGCCCTTCTCCTTGGCCACAGCTGGCAGCAGAGAGCACTGTCATACATGAAAACAAGAATCGCAACTTCACTAATGTTCGTAGTAGGTTACAATACGTGTATTGAGTCAGTATATTTGGTCAGTATTGTTAACAAAACCAGTAGTGGCTTAAAAACACAAAGGCTGTGTTCACAAATGTAGAAAGAGAGTGGCTGTGCGCCCTTAAGTGAAATATTGTAAGTTTTTTTCAAAGAATGGTGTTTTTGAAATGTCCTTAATTAGTGTTTTAATGGCGCACATCCACAACATCTAACCATTGTGTCGAGATCCTTTGGGTTGTTTAGAAATCCACCATGTTTTTGTTAGCTATACAGAGTGAAATACACGGATTGTGAAGCCACTGCGTGAAGATGTAGTGAATGCTGCGATTATGTTTTTCAGGTTCGCAGCCCTGCCGATGCTGACATCTGTGGCCAACGGCAGGAAGTGGGCAGAGCAGGAGAGGCTTGTGATGAGCACTAAAAATATTTTGGGACACCACCAATGTTCTTATCATGACACTATCA